>NC_046979.1:23678128-23813128 GCF_009769545.1 Cyclopterus lumpus
AGACATTAAAGACAACACAACAAGTATGTACAATATAAAAACAACAACAGTGACAATGAATTGGGGATGTCGTGCAGAAAGTGGTGATAGTGCAAGTAGTGCAGATGGATATGTCTGATTAAGTGTTCATCAGAGTGACGGCAAGTGGAAAGAAGCTGTTCCTGTGTCTGGTGGTTTGGGCGTACAGTGCTCTGTAGCGCCTACCAGAGGGGAGGAGTTGGAACAGCTTGTGTCCAGGGTGTGAAGGGTCTGTAGTGATCTTTCCAGCCCGCTTCCTGACTCTGGAGGTGTTCAAGTCCAGGATGGAGGGCAGGCTGGAACCAATAGTTCTCTCTGCAGACCTGACTATCCGTTGTAGTCTGTATCGGTCCTGTTTGGTGGCCGATCCAAACCACACAGTGATGGAAGAACAGGATCAGCAGCTCCTGAGGCAGGTTGTACTTCCTGAGCTGCAGTAAGTACCGGTACAACCTCTGCTGGGCCGTTTTCCGGATGGTGTTGATGTTGGAGACCCACTTCAGGTCCTGGGAGATTGTGGATCCCAGATACCTGAAGGTCTTCACCGCAGACACAGTGCTGTTGAGTATGGTGAGGGGGGGAGGAAGTCCACTGTCATCTCTACAGTTTTGGGCTTGTTCAGCTCCAGGTTGTTCTGACCACACCAGAAGACCAGCTGTTCAACCTCCCGTCTGTACGCAGATTCATCACTGTTCCTAATGAGGCCGATGACCGTTGTGTCGTCTGCAAACTTCAGGAGTTTAACAGACGGGTCCTCTGAGGTGCAGTCGTTGGTGTAGAGGGAGAAGAGCAGTGGGGAGAGCACAGATCCCTGAGGGGCGCCAGTGCTCATAGTACGGGTGCTGGATGTGATTTTTCCCAGCCTCACCTACTGCGTCCTGTCTGTCAGGAAGTTAGTGATCCACTGACAGGTGGAGGCGGGCATGCTGAGTTGACTGCATCACCCACCGACCTGTTTGCCCGGTAGGCAAACTGCAGGGGGTCCAGCAGGGGCCCTGTGATGTCCTTCAGGTGGGTCAACACCAGTCTCTCAAAGGATTTCATGACCACAGACGTCAGGGCGACGGGCCTGTAGTCATTCAATCCTGTGATGGAGGATTTCTTGGGGACCGGGATGATCCTGGCGCGCCTGAAGCACGATGGGACTTCACACAGCTCCAGTGATCGGTTGAAGATCTGCGTGAAGATGGGGGCCAGCTGGTTGGCACAGACTTTCAGCCAGGAGGGGGACACAGAGCCTTCCTGATGTTCTGTCTGTGAAAGAGCCGACTCACATCCTCTTCACAGATCCTCAGTGGGGGTTGTTTGGGAGAGTTGAGAAGGAGGCAGAGAGTGTAGGTGGTTGTTTGATGATGGGGCAGTTGCGAGGTGGGGGGGGGGGGTGGAATTTGGCTTATAAAACCTGCAGTAGAAGACATTCAGACCGACAGTCAGTCGGAGATTGTCCTCAGTTGTTTCCTGACTTGAGGAACATTCCCGGGCCTTTATTCTCACATATATGCGTTGCAACCTGTCTGCTCACTCGCCATGTCATGTGGACATATTCTCACTGTGAACATCACAGACATCTTAATCTATACGCAGTGAACAGGTACAGTATTGAGGGCTAAAGAACTAACTAAAGGAAACACTCAACAGACAAAACACGAAGAAGAAAATGTCTTCAATCGACAGCCCACAGATGTGGAAAGATGCAAATAAAAAACACAGGAAAAGAGAGAAAACAAAGCATACAGAACAGGAGGTTGTCAGCTTGTTTTTTTAGCCCATCCAATGCGCCAATTATTGCTGACAGTTATTCGTAACTTTATTTTCAATTTTTTTGCTGAGCGGGCTCAACACAGAGATCTTAAGGAGCTCCAGTCTGGACGCAGACATGTTTGAAAGATGTTTTTCCTTGCTTTCATGATGCGGCCCTAATTGGAACAGACTGTCCTCAGAGCTGAATTTGAGGTGGAATCAATGGGCAAGCTGGAGATGGAAAAACAACAGAAAACAGAAAGAAGAGGGGAGAGGATGCTTGTCTGTGACTGTGTCTATATAGTAACTATCACAATATCCCCCAGCCCCCGCTTATATCAACAGAGGGCTGAATCACTTCTTCTCTTTAACTCGTATACCGGCTAATGAAGAGAGCCTGGATTTTATGGAAAGGCAAAGTCATGGGACTGAGACCAAATCAAAGCTAGAAGCACCATCGGGCATTAATATTCATAAACCAGAGGCCTCTTCACCTTGAGTACAGCCACTCGAACACCCTCTGTTCCCAGCTTATCCCTCACGTGTGTCTGCAACCTCGACGTCTGCCAGCCGAGCTCTCCGGGCTGGGTTCGGCGGGACGGTCACCTGTGGCCGCGTCACCTGCTTGCCCTTCTGCCACCGCCTGGAGCTCCGCTGCACACCTGCTGCAGCCGTTTATAGGCACTACACATCGCAAGGTTATCCATCCCTTTCATCTGTGCCACGGCGCATATACGCGACAGAGAGACGACTTGAACCCCAAAAAACAAACTTCGCTTCAAAGCCCTTGTACAGTCGTTCGGTGTGTGCGCGTGAAGCTGAGTACCCCCGGAGCTGCCATTAATGAGCCAGAAAGTTCCACCAAGAACAGCAACAGTGTGCTCCTCTCTGTTTCGGTTTCAGAGCGACATCTTTGAAGTTGTAGTAAAGCAGACGAGTACAGGTCCTGTACGTCTTTCATTAGTAAACAGCCCAGAGCTACAGAACCTTCAGTCTGTTACTGGCTGAGTGACGTGCAGTGAGTTGCGCAACACTTTCAGGGTCACATTGTCGTATATTTCAAGCAACAGTGATGTTGAAGAATGATGATGAAGGAATCTTCGCGGACACTGGTCTTTCTTGTATAAGGAAGTTTATTATAGGAATCACAGGTCAAGACGAGCGTCTCAATCGCTCTGAGAAATTTCCCGGTCAATATGAAGTTCTGCTGTCCAGTGCGAGGCAGCTCAGTTATATAGAGAAGATGTTGTGAGCAAAACTGGAACGTCACACAGGGGCCTCTAACCTAAACACATATGTTCCAGACACAACCACGAGTACCATATAGCAAGACTGGAGACTTCTATAAGTAAATATTAATTATAAATGTGAAATTATGAATCATATTGTCCATTTATCCCCCCTTCGAGACCACACAGTCTCGAAAGAGCGAAACAAAATCCAAACTACAGAATATCCAAGCAATAACAGAGGTAAATGTTAGGATTATAATAACATCAGATATTCAAAATGGATATTCCTCCACCAGTTCGACCCTTATCACGTCGTCCTCATCAACGTCTGTGTCAGCACCATGTAATAATGGTTTGATCGCCAGGCATCACAACTCCAACCCATCTCATTATCATAACCTTTGCCAAGGTCAACAACAGCGTACAAAAGCAAAACATCACACACAATGACAGAACGAGTACTGCCACAACCTGTACTAACACTGCTCCTAATGGCCCTAATTTATCCTGCAACCAAACATTTGCAGACCATCCAGCGTTTTCTGACGGGCCAAACGCATCTCTTATAAGCTTCAATGCATCTACGACACTAGTCATACTATCAGAACTATCAGGAATCAAAGTATAGCAAGCCTCCGCAGTTAAGTTCAAAGTCACACAAAAGCCACCTTGTTTGGCCAAAATATAGTCAAGAGCCATGTCATGTTTAAGCAACGTCAGTCTGTGGCTTCTCTGAGTGTTTGACCAAAATTCAAAACCTCTTATGGTTTCGTTCGCAAAACCCTGTAAGGTGTAGGTAATGTTATCGATGTGATCTGCCAAAAATGTCACCCCATACCATGGAAATAATTCTATTCCCCACTTTTCTGCTATATTTACTCTCCAATGGTAAGATTCCAAATTGTTAAATTGTGCCATCTCACGTTTCTTCCTACTCCTTGAAGCAACATTAGATTGGACCCCATCTGGCCCTTTTCCCTTCTGGATTATAAGAACCTCATATGGAAGTTTCAACGTTGCCATATAACAGCATCCTGTCCACCCATACGGTAGAAATATGTATGCCTTATCATCACAAACCCACCAAATATCCTTGAAATTCCCTATAATCACATTCCCAGGCAAACTTTGGTTCTGCACCCTTAAAGTTTTATTCTTTTTGTGATGTGGTACATAAAAAGTTACTTCATACGAATCATTACTAGTCTTTTGTTCATGTTTACCCAAGTCCATCATATATTTATCACATTATGATATCCCCATAAATATTCCCGGCCCATCATAAGTTGTATTCGAACAAAAACAGCTGTCAGCTCGAATTGATGTCACTTCCATTATATCCGGGACCGCCGTTCTGATATTTTCATGCTGATCGAGTAAATTTACATATGATAATCCCTTTAACCAAGAACAAGTAAATCTAGGCCTAAACAGATGTACTGACAAGGCCATTATGGCATCTTCTGCTGACTGCTGCTGATACAACAGCCATGACATATAGCCGTTAGTGGTTCTGGTGTAGTCTCTAAAATTGAAGACAATGAGTTTGGCGATAAGACTTTAACCAGACATGGACCATTCCAATTCACAACCGATCTTACGGAATGAGTTAATTGCTGGAACCATAAGTTCCTACTTGCCCAAGGGTCTGCAATTTGTAACACTGAAGGATCAAACCCAAACGCCCTCCATTTAGTTTCTCTCTTTTGTAATGCATGATATTGACCAGTCATGTATTCTGGTGTCTGATCAGACTCAAAAAAGTTATTATCTACGTCTGAAATAGTCCTCTGAGCTGTCACAGATGAATCTACATAATTCTCTTCTATCATCTGTTCTCTAACTTCAACAATCTCATTATTACTGTTCACACTAGGCTCTATTTTGAACATTAGCTTCTGGGTTACATTAATCACATCCTTAACTGTCAAAGATGTCACGTTGGATGTCTGTGTTACATTTACAAATGTCGTAGACGCCAAAGATGTCGTCACTGTTGTAGCATTCATTACCTAAGTCATAGCTAAAATAATAGCCCGAGTTGTATGAACATTCTTAGTTGTTTCTGGAACTAAAGTACCAGGCTTCATCTGTGTACTATTCACCCTTGGAGTGGTTACTGTGGTAAATTGTTCCTGAACCCCTTCGGTAACCGTGAAAACTCCAATACTCAAATCTTTTATCATGAGTGTCACTCTACGAGTTATATGACTTTCGATCCAATAATTTTGATATGGAACAAATTTAAACTCCGGTTCTAAATAAGTACACATGTATTCCACTTGGTCTTCCCATGTTACGTTACGCAGGACAAGTGAACAATCACTTCTAATTTTCAACCACTTCACATCATTATATAAAACATACTTCCTTTGATCACGAGGCACAATGTCATCTTCAGGTTTTGTCAACAACAAATCTTCACCACGACTATTTTACCACTTGGGAGGACTGTTACCACCAATATTCCATCTTCCACATTGACAAGGAAGGTAACCTGTTCCTCCTAACTTAACTCTGATCACAGTATTTGACGGAGGTGACGTTATAGAAACAATCTGAGGCACCACTGTAGTTAAATGTGATACATTTATACCTTCAATAGCTTTTAACATTAAAAGGGTAGATTTCTCTTCCATTTTCCCAGCTTTCGTCTGGAGAGTTGATGTTATCGTTGTCCATTCTCTCGTTTCCCCAACATCTTGGAGGTCCATACTCCTATTCTCACCTAGTATCACTAGAGACACTATGCAAACTCTAAATCCTAACTCGGACCGCTCACTCCCAATATGTGGATCGTAAAAAGAACACCTATAGTCACCTTGATCTTCCTGTTGAGGCCTATGTACATAGAGACTACAATCCCTCGATCTTCAGTCTCCTTTTGTCATTAAGTAATGTATACTTCCCTAATGGTGATGACTCTGACAGAACTAGAAAACTACCATGGTTATCTTCCGACTCAACTCTAAGTTTACCTGCGTTATTATTTGACCCAAATAAGCTACCTTCTCCTGACAATACTGCAGCTTTTTCAGAGAGGCCTTGTGCCCCTCTACTACAGTATTTGTAACAATTTAATTGAGTCCTTATGACATGTCTCCTCATCTGGTGAACAAATGATAATGTCATCCACGTTGTATTTGACTAAGTTTCCTGATGGTCTCTTGGTCCTGTTCCTTCTGATCATGTTCCTTTTTCCTAAACAGCTCCACTTGGTGGGCTATATGATCCGTATAAACACTCTTTGTCATGCTTCCAAGACCAACCACCTCTGCCAGTTTGCTCCTCACTGGTCGAGGCAACCCCTTCTGTACTCTGGCTCGCAAAATTGACTGCTCTATTTGATTCAACTCCGGGTCATTTCCTGTGACATTTCTCCACACTTGATGAGCTCTCGACACATAGGCCCTCGGGTTTTCTTCCTGTCCTAGTGGTTCAATAAAAATATTGTCAGGATGTACATTTGTCGGAAATGTATCTTTCAGCGCTCTGCACACTCAACCTCTACTTGCAGCAAACAGCTCTGCATCATACACAGCAGTTCCCACATATCGATTAAGTCCAGCTTTCTGTAGAATCTCTCCCATAGCATGAACTCCAACGAGATTAGCCAAGAGTCTCTTAATATCTCCAATGGCAGGTTGTTCTCCCACCATCATCTCTCTTTGAAATCCAAGGATGTGCTCCATCTTGAAGAGTAGGTAACTTTTCAAGTATGTTTGACATATCTGTACTCTGCCAAGGCTTATACCCCAAACTCTGTCCTCGGATGACCACTGGATACATGCTCTTGGGTGTCGACTGTATTTTAGAGCGCAATCTATTTCTTATGCCCGATGGTAAGGAGCCTTCTTTCTGTAGCTCCTCCTTCCGTATCTGCAACTCCTCTAACTGGCTCTCCAGTGACCTTTGTTTTTCTGGAATACTAGATTTACTCAAGTCACAGAGGCATCGGTCTATTCTTACTTCGACCTCTCTTAAAGCCCTCCGAGGGTCCTCTTCATTGCTGTCACCATTCTCACTGTCATTAGTGGTATCATCTCCTCTCTTTTCTGCTCTGGCCAGCATCCGCCTGACTTCAGGGTCATATCCTCCCATGGCCCCTTCCAGATCACTTTGGTCACTATTGTCTCTAGACTCCACCCTTTGTATCCTCGTTCCCAAACTTGCTTCCTTCCTACTTTTGGAATTTGGATACATCGTTATAGTTGTTTCCGCTAGTCCTGTTTCTATTATTTTGTCCTCCTTGTCTCTGATATTATAGCTACCCTCCTGACTGATCATTGGGAGCTGAGGATAGATTTTCTTAGACTTAGTCTCTATCTCATAAGGTGGCGGTCTCTTCACAGGGTTCATATGGGAGAAAAATGAATTGGTGTCTGCCAACAGTTTTTCTGTTTGTTCTGTATTCTGTCCTATTTCTTCTACGTATTTATCTCTCTTATCGTTTGCAGCTTTGATCAGTTTCTGTCCCTCATTTTCAAACAACTGGAGAATGCCAAGCTCCACTTGCCTCTTTTCTTTGCGTTTTTCCCCCTTCTTTCCCTTCTTTTGCTCTGCCTTGTATTTGGATACGAGTACCTGCATTATTTTAATAAAATGGTTGGTCAATTTCAGGCCAGCATTTATGCCATTTTTCCGATATCTTTGCAATGTTTGCGATGTCTCTAACTAAAGGATTATTCTTCTGTACTACATCAACAGGAGTAATTACTTTGGGATTTTTAACGGCTTCCTTATGTTCCGTTATTGTAAATTAAGAAGTAATTGCTAAGATTAAAACTATTTAAAGCTATTTAGATTACTTCTTTCACGTTTTTTAAAATGTATTTATTTAAATCAATTAACCAATTAACCAATCAACCAATTAAAAAATTAGCAAACCAACAAATCAAACAATCAATCAATCAGCCAATTAACGGTTAATGTAATAGCTAAAGTCCTATAATGGGAGCCAGAGCCTTCAAGCTCCTCTTTTATGGAACCAGCTTCCACTTTCAGTCCGGGACGCAGACACAGTCACCTCATTTAAGAATAGACTTAAGACTTTCCTGTTTGATAGTGCTTATAGTTAGGGCTGAATCAGGTTTGCCCTGGTCCAGCCCCTAGATATGCTGCTATAGGCTTATAGGCTCCTGGGGGATGTTTTAGGATACACTGAGCACCTATCTCCTCTTCTCTCTTTACTTATGGATGAATTTACATCTCTCCATGGCACCTTATTAACTCTGCTTCCCTCCCCGGAGTTGTTGTGATTTCCTGTCTCATAGGGTCCATCGGACCTGGCGGTGTCTAAAGCTGGTCCTGGCCTGGACCTGGCCTCCTTCCCAATGGCACTGACTCCTTCTATGTGCATCCTGCCTCAAAGGCCTGGCCTCATTGGTTCAGCCTCCTTCGCGATGCCTCCTGCCTCCGTGGCCCTGCCTTCTGACATGCAGATGCCACCCCCCATCTCCTATAGTCCCCCCAGTAGTGTGTCCCTGTGTAGTCCTGTATAGTCTGTGTAGTCTCTCCCTGTGAAGTCCCTCCAGTAGTGTGTCCCTGTGTATTCCCTCCAGTAGTGTGTCCCTGTGGAGTCCCTCCAGTAGTGTGTCCTTGTGTAGTTCCTCCAGTAGTGTGTCCCCGTTTATTCCCCCCAGTAGTGTGTCCCCGTGTAGTCCCCCCAGTAGTGTGTCCCCGTGTAGTCCCTCCAGTAGTGTGTCCCTGTGTAGTCCCTCCAGTAGTGTGTCCCTGTGTAGTTCCTCCAGTAGTGTGTCCCCGTGTAGTTCCTCCAGTAGTGTGTCCCCGTGTAGTCCCTCCAGTAGTGTGTCCCCGTGTAGTTCCTCCAGTAGTGGGTCCCCGTGTAGTCCCTCCAGTAGTGTGTCCCTGTGTAGTCCCTCCAGTAGTGTGTCCCCGTGTAGTCCCTCCAGTAGTGTGTCCCTGTGTAGTCCCTCCAGTAGTGTGACCCCACGTATTCCCTCCAGTAGTGTGTCCCTGTGTAGTCCCTCCTGTAGTGTGTCCCTGTGTAGTCCCTCCAGTAGTGTGTCCCTGTGTAGTCCCTCCAGTAGTGTGTCCCTTGTGTAGTCCCTCCAGTAGTGTGTCCCTGTGTAGTCCACCCAGTAGTGTGTCCCTGTGTAGTTCCTCCAGTAGTGTGTCCCTGTGTAGTTCCTCCAGTAGTGTGTCCCTGTGTAGTCCCCCAAGTAGTGTGTCCCTGTGTAGTCCCCCCAGTAGTGTGTCCCCGTGTAGTGCCTGTGTAGTCCCTCCAGTAGTGTGTCCCCGTGAAGTCCCTCCAGTAGCGTGTCCCTTGTGTAGTTCCTCCAGTAGTGTGTCCCTTGTGTAGTCCCTCCAGTAGTGTGTCCCTGTGTAGTCCACCCAGTAGTGTGTCCCTGTGTAGTTCCTCCAGTAGTGTGTCCCTGTGTAGTTCCGCCAGTAGTGTGTCCCCGTGTAGTGCCTGTGTAGTCCCTCCAGTAGTGTGTCCCCGTGAAGTCCCTCCAGTAGCGTGTCCCTTGTGTGGTTCCTCCAGTAGTGTGTCCCTTGTGTAGTCCCTCCAGTAGTTTGTCCCTGTGTAGTCCACCCAGTAGTGTGTCCCTGTGTAGTCCACCCAGTAGTGTGTCCCTGTGTAGTCCACCCAGTAGTGTGTCCCTGTGTAGTCCACCCAGTAGTGTGTCCCTGTGTAGTTCCTCCAGTAGTGTGTCCCTGTGTAGTTCCTCCAGTAGTGTGTCCCTGTGTAGTCCCTCCAGTAGTGTGTCCCCGTGTAGTCCCTAAAGTAGTGTGTCCCTGTGTAGTCCCTAAAGTAGTGTGTCCCCGTGTAGTCCCTAAAGTAGTGTGTCCCCGTGTAGTCCCTAAAGTAGTGTGTCCCTGTGTAGTCCCTAAAGTAGTGTGTCCCCGTGTAGTCCCTAAAGTAGTGTGTCCCCGTGTAGTCCCTCCAGTAGTGTTTCCCCCTGTAGTCCCTCCAGTAGTGTGTCCCTGTGTAGTCCCTCCAGTAGTGTGTCCCCGTGTAGTCCCTCCAGTAGTGTGTCCCTGTGTAGTCCCTCCTGTAGTGTGTCCCCGTGTAGTCCCTCCAGTAGTGTTTCCCCGTGTAGTCCCTCCAGTAGTGTGTCCCTGTGTAGTCCCCCTAGTAGTGTGTCCCTTGTGTAGTTCCTCCAGTAGTGTGTCCCTGTTTAGTCCCTCCACTAGTGTGTCCCTGTGTAGTCCCCCCAGTAGTGTGTCCCCGTGTAGTCCCCCCAGTAGTGTGTCCTCGTGTTGTCCCTCCATTAGTGTGTCCCTGTGTTGTCCCCCCAGTAGTGTGTCCCCGTGTAGTCCCCCCAGTAGTGTGTCCCCGTGTAGTCCCTCCAGTAGTGTGTCCCCGTGTAGTCCCCCCAGTAGTGTGTCCTCGTGTTGTCCCTCCATTAGTGTGTCCCTGTGTTGTCCCCCCAGTAGTGTGTCCCCGTGTAGTCCCCCCAGTAGTGTGTCCCTTGTGTAGTCCCTCCAATAGTGTGTCCCCGTGTAGTCCCTCCAGTAGTGTGTCCCCGTGTAGTCCCCCCAGTAGTGTGTCCCCGTGTAGTGCCCCCAGTAGTGTGTCCCTGTGTTGTCCCCCCAGTAGTGTGTCCCCGTGTAGTCCCCCCAGTAGTGTGTCCCCGTGTAGTCCCTCCAGTAGTGTGTCCCCGCGTAGTCCCCCCAGTAGTGTGTCCCTGTGTAGTCCCTCCAGTAGTGTGTCCCCACATATTCCCTCCAGTAGTGTGTCCCTGTGTAGTTCCTCCAGTAGTGTGTCCCTGTGTAGTCCCTCCAGTAGTGTGTCCCCGTGTAGTCCCTAAAGTAGTGTGTCCCGGTGTAGTCCCTAAAGTAGTGTGTCCCTGTGTAGTCCCTCCTGTAGTGTGTCCCTGTGTAGTCCCTCCTGTAGTGTGTCCCTGTGTAGTCCCTCCAGTAGTGTGTCCCTGTGTAGTCCCTAAAGTAGTGTGTCCCTGTGTAGTCCCTAAAGTAGTGTGTCCCTGTGTAGTCCCTCCAGTAGTGTGTCCCCGTGTAGTTCCTCCAGTAGTGTGTCCCCGTGTAGTCCCTCCAGTAGTGTGTCCCCGTGTAGTCCCTAAAGTAGTGTGTCCCTGTGTAGTCCCTAAAGTAGTGTGTCCCCGTGTAGTTCCTCCAGTAGTGTGTCCCCGTGTAGTCCCTCCAGTAGTGTGTCCCCGTGTAGTCCCTAAAGTAGTGTGTCCCTGTGTAGTCCCTAAAGTAGTGTGTCCCTGTGTAGTCCCTCCAGTAGTGTGTGCCTGTGTAGTCCCCCCAGTAGTGTCTCCCTTGTGTAGTTCCTCCAGTAGTGTGCCCCTGTGTAGTCCCTCCATTAGTGTGTCCCCCTGTAGTCCCTCCAGTAGTGTGTCCCTGTGTAGTTCCTCCAGTAGTGTATCCTAGTGTAGTCCCTAAAGTAGTGTGTCCCTGTGTAGTCACTCCTGTAGTGTGTCCCTGTGTAGTTCCTCCAGTAGTGTGTCCCTGTGTAGTTCCTCCAGTAGTGTGTCCCTGTGTAGTCCCTCCAGTAGTGTGTCCCAGTGTAGTCCCTCCTGTAGTGTGTCCCCGTGTAGTCACTCCTGTAGTGTGTCCCTGTGTAGTTCCTCCAGTAGTGTGTCCCTGTGTAGTTCCTCCAGTAGTGTGTCCCTGTGTAGTCCCTCCAGTAGTGTGTCCCTGTGTAGTCCCTCCAGTAGTGTGTCCCAGTGTAGTCCCTCCTGTAGTGTGTCCCCGTGTAGTCCCTCCAGTAGTGTGTCCCCGTGTAGTCCCTCCAGTAGTGTGTCCCCGTGTAGTCCCTCCAGTAGTGTGTCCCTGTGTAGTTCCTCCAGTAGTGTGTCCCTGTGTAGTCCCCCCAGTAGTGTGTCCCCGTGTAGTCCCTCCAGTAGTGTGTCCCCGTGTAGTCCCTCCAGTAGTGTGTCCCCGCGTAGTCCCCCCAGTAGTGTGTCCCCACGTATTCCCTCCAGTAGTGTGTCCCTGTGTAGTTCCTCCAGTAGTGTGTCCCTGTGTAGTCCCTCCAGTAGTGTGTCCCCGTGTAGTCCCTAAAGTAGTGTGTCCCGGTGTAGTCCCTAAAGTAGTGTGTCCCGGTGTAGTCCCTAAAGTAGTGTGTCCCCGTGTAGTCCCTCCAGTAGTGTGTCCCTGTGTAGTTCCTCCAGTAGTGTGTCCCAGTGTAGTCCCTCCAGTAGTGTGTCCCAGTGTAGTCCCCCCAGTAGTGTGTCCCCGTGTAGTCCCCCCAGTAGTGTGTCCCCGTGTAGTCCCTCCAGTAGTGTGTCCCCGCGTAGTCCCCCCAGTAGTGTGTCCCCACGTATTCCCTCCAGTAGTGTGTCCCTGTGTAGTTCCTCCAGTAGTGTGTCCCTGTGTAGTCCCTCCAGTAGTGTGTCCCCGTGTAGTCCCTAAAGTAGTGTGTCCCGGTGTAGTCCCTAAAGTAGTGTGTCCCTGTGTAGTCCCTCCTGTAGTGTGTCCCTGTGTAGTCCCTCCTGTAGTGTGTCCCTGTGTAGTCCCTCCAGTAGTGTGTCCCTGTGTAGTCCCTAAAGTAGTGTGTCCCTGTGTAGTCCCTCCAGTAGTGTGTCCCCGTGTAGTTCCTCCAGTAGTGTGTCCCCGTGTAGTCCCTCCAGTAGTGTGTCCCCGTGTAGTCCCTAAAGTAGTGTGTCCCTGTGTAGTCCCTAAAGTAGTGTGTCCCCGTGTAGTTCCTCCAGTAGTGTGTCCCCGTGTAGTCCCTCCAGTAGTGTGTCCCCGTGTAGTCCCTAAAGTAGTGTGTCCCTGTGTAGTCCCTAAAGTAGTGTGTCCCCGTGTAGTTCCTCCAGTAGTGTGTCCCCGTGTAGTCCCTCCAGTAGTGTGTCCCCGTGTAGTCCCTAAAGTAGTGTGTCCCTGTGTAGTCCCTCCAGTAGTGTGTCCCTGTGTAGTCCCCCCAGTAGTGTCTCCCTTGTGTAGTTCCTCCAGTAGTGTGCCCCTGTGTAGTCCCTCCATTAGTGTGTCCCCCTGTAGTCCCTCCAGTAGTGTGTCCCTGTGTAGTTCCTCCAGTAGTGTATCCTAGTGTAGTCCCTAAAGTAGTGTGTCCCTGTGTAGTCCCTAAAGTAGTGTGTCCCCGTGTAGTTCCTCCAGTAGTGTGTCCCCCTGTAGTCCCTAAAGTAGTGTGTCCCTGTGTATTCCCTCCAGTAGTGTGTCCCTGTGTAGTCCCTCCAGTAGTGTGTGCCTGTGTAGTCCCCCCAGTAGTGTCTCCCTTGTGTAGTTCCTCCAGTAGTGTGTCCCCGTGTAGTCCCTCCAGTAGTGTGTCCCTGTGTAGTCCCTCCTGTAGTGTGTCCCTGTGTAGTCCCTCCAGTAGTGTATCCTAGTGTAGTCCCTAAAGTAGTGTGTCCCTGTGTATTCCCTCCAGTAGTGTGTCCCTGTGTATTCCCTCCAGTAGTGTGTCCCTGTGTAGTACCTCCTGTAGTGTGTCCCTGTGTAGTCCCTCCAGTAGTGTGTCCCTGTGTAGTTCCTCCAGTAGTGTATCCTAGTGTAGTCCCTAAAGTAGTGTGTCCCCGTGTAGTCACTCCTGTAGTGTGTCCCTGTGTAGTTCCTCCAGTAGTGTGTCCCTGTGTAGTCCCTCCAGTAGTGTGTCCCTGTGTAGTCCCTCCAGTAGTGTGTCCCAGTGTAGTCCTTCCTGTAGTGTGTCCCCGTGTAGTCCCTCCAGTAGTGTGTCCCCGTGTAGTCCCTCCAGTAGTGTGTCCCAGTGTAGTCCCTCCAGTAGTGTGTCCCCGTGTAGTCCCTCCTCGGCTGGTACCGATCTCCGAGAACATCCTAATGTCAAACAATGAATAATGCAGATGTTTGCATTACGAACGCCCTGCAATGTATTTGTGTTGTCAGTGTACAAAGTGTTATTTCCTTTGTGTAGCACTAAATATTCCATATTCAAAGTAAATCTACAGCAGTGGGTTTGATCTCATCTGACATGATGTGGCGTCATCCAGCTGCAGCAGGGAATTCACAGCGCTTTCCGTTTGTTACCGACAGTGAAGGGAACATGTGTTCCTATAATTCAGAACTATCGTCACGGTGGGAAACCCAGAAAGTAGACTCACAACAACACGGAATAATAGGCTGTAATGTTTCCACCTGCCCAGGCTTGGTATTGTAACATGAAATACGTTCTTGCAAACTCCAGAATGTTCTTTTTGTATCCTTCCATAAAGCTGATTCTGCTGTTGGCATCAACACAGTCTGGTGTGTTGATGTCAGATCTTCTGAAAGGAAGAAGAAATAAACGCTTTCTTGTGTTAGTGTTGTGCTCGTATCATGGAGGCTCCTGGTCCTTCACTGGCTCTGTTGTCTTGTCACCATCTAGTGCTCGGCAGTGAAAGCGTTGCTCTGAGAATCCAAACAGATCAATAAAACGAGCTGCGTCTTGTCACGTCAGAAGAGGGCAGAGGCAACACCTCATGAATGATTCTATATAAAGATATGAAGGTTCTTCAGCTTGAGGACCTTAAACTGTGACTATGTGGGTGTTGTTGTTTATTACTTACTTAGTGGGAATATCTGAACATTGCTTGAATAAAATCTGTAAACGATGTGACTATGAGGCGAGTAGCACAATCCTCATTTGATTGTTGGACAGTTTTTTGTTGTCAACATTTGTTTTGTGTGACTCGCGTAAAGAGATGAAATGCATTACAATGCAACACAGTTGAGTGTCATCATATCCTCGAACAGGGTCATGTGGATATTACTTAAAGGAAACATTGCTCTTCAAAATAAACTTGGCAGATGTACATTACTTCATTCAAAGTCCTGTTGTGTGACTCAGACAGGAAGCAAAAATTCAGGTTTAGTGTGATTGTTTGTAAATGTCATGGGAACAAAAGCACATCGTGTCCTCTGGCACCTTCACTCAATTCAATTTCAATTCAATTCAATTCAGTTTATTTTGTATAGCCCAATATCACAAATTACAAATTTGCCTCAGAGGGCTTTACAATCTGTACACATACGACATCCCTGTCCCAGGACCTCACATCGAATCAGGAAAAACTCCCCAAAAATAACCTTTCACAGGGAAAAAAGGGAAGAAACCTTCAGGAGAGCAACAGAGGAGGATCCCTCTCCCCGGATGGACAGAAGCAATAGATGTCATGTGTACAGAATGAACAGCATTTACAAAGTTACATAAACACATTACATGAATATGACAATGTATGAATGGAACTCCAATCCATGAAACAGAAGGAGGTAGAGAGGAGGGGGCGGGGCATCAGCAGGGCCAAGGTGGGAGGCCGGCTCACCAGGCATCAGACATCTCCAGGTCCAATGGACCCTATGAGACGTGAAGTCACAACGACTCCGGGGAGGAAGCAGAGTTAATAAGGTGCAATGGAGAGATGTAAATGTATCCATAAGGAGAGAGAGAAGAGGAGAGAGGTGCTCAGTGTATCCTAAAACATCCCCCACTCCCTTCACCTTCACCGATGATGTCACAACAGCATGCTGTGTGTGTGTGTGTGTGTGCGTGTGAGCGCGTGCGTGCGTGCGTGCGTGCGTGTGCATTCGGGGAGCAGGGGGTAGGCACAGTATGTAGAATGTCAACATGCACCTTCACTCCGAAGGCTGACTCAAATCCTCGCGTCTTGGAATCATTTTCTCTAATTTGTGCTTGTTTTTATTTTCCACCAACTCGTCAGCAGAGGGAGTCTGAATAAAAAGAGGGAGTCTGAATAAAAAGAGGGAGACTAAATAAAAGGAGGGAGTCTGAATAAAAAGAGGGAGTCTGAATAAAAAGAGGGAGACTAAATAAAAGAAGGGAGTCTGAATAAAAAGAGGGAGTCTGAATAAAAAGAGGGAGGAGTCGGAATAAAAAGAGGGAATCCGAATAAAAGGAGGGGGTCTGAATAAAAAGAGGGAGGAGTCTGAATAAAAAGAGGGAGGAGTCTGAACAAAAAGAGGGATTCTGAATAAAAGGAGGGAGGAGTCTGAATAAAAAGAGGAAGTCTGAATAGAAGGAGGGAGTCTGAATAAAAAGAGGGAGTCTGAATAAAAGGAGGGCATCTGACTAAAAAGAGGGAGTCTGAATAAAAGGAGGGAATATTATCAGGAAACACTGCATAAACTTTCATTGCTATGCAGACGATACTCAATTATATCTATCGATCAAACCAGAGGAGACCAACCAGCTCGCTAAAATTCAAGAATGTCTTAAAGACATAAAAACATGGATGACCTGCAACTTCCTGATGTTAAACTCAGACAAAACTGAAGTTATTTTACTGGGCCCTGAACACCTCAGAGATCAATTATCTGGTGATGTGGTTTCTGTAGATGGCATTTCCCTGGCATCCAACACCACTGTAAAGAATCTAGGCGTTATCTTTGACCGAGACTTGTCCTTTAACTCCCACGTTAAGCAAATCTCAAGGATTGCATTTTTTCATCTACGTAACATTTCAAAAATCAGGCACATCTTGTCTCAAAAAGATGCAGAAAAGCTGGTTCACGCGTTTGTTACTTCCAGACTAGATTACTGCAACTCCTTATTATCAGGCTGCTCTAATAAGTCTCTTAAATCCCTCCAGTTGATCCAGAATGCTGCAGCTTGTGTACTCACAAGAACTAAGAAAAGAGATCACATGACTCCTGTATTAGCTGCTCTGCACTGGCTCCCTGTAAAATCAAGAATCACATTTAAAATTCTTCTCCTCACCTACAAAGCCTTGATTGGTGATGCACCATCATATCTTAAGGAGCTTGTAATACCATATTGCCCCACTAGAGAGCTGCGCTCACTAAATGCGGGGCTACTTGTGGTTCCTAGAGTCCTAAAAAGTAGGATGGGAGCAAGAGCCTTCAGTTATCAAGCTCCTCTTTTATGGAACCAGCTTCCTCTTTCAGTCCGGGAGGCAGACACAGTCACCTCATTTAAGAATAGACTTAAGACGTTCCTCTTTAATAGTGCTTATAGTTAGGGCTGAATCAGGTTTGCCCTGGTCCAGCCCCTTGATATGCTGCTATAGGCTTATAGGCTGCTGGGGGATGTTTTAGGATACACTGAGCACCTATCTCCTCTTCTCTCTCTCCTTATGGATGAATTTACATTTCTCCATTGCACCTTATTAACTCTGCTTCCTCCCCGGAGTCGTTGTGACTTCACATCTCATAGGGTCCATTGGACCTGGAGGTGTCTGATGCTGGTGAGCCGGCCTCCCACCTTGGCCCTGCTGATGCCCCGCCCCCTCCTCTCTACCTCCTTCTGTTTCATGGATTGGAGTTCCATTCATACATTGTCATATTCATGTAATGTGTTTATGTAACTTTGTAAATGCTGTTCATTCTGTACACATGACATCTCTTGCTTCTGTCCATCCAGGGAGAGGGATCCTCCTCTGTTGCTCTCCTGAAGGTTTCTTCCCTTTTTTCCCTGTGAAAGGTTATTTTTGGGGAGTTTTTCCTGATCCGATGTGAGGTCAAAGGTCAGGGATGTCGTATGTGTACAGATTGTAAAGCCCTCTGAGGCAAATTTGTAATTTGTGATATTGGGCTATACAAAATAAACTGAATTGAATTGAATAAAAGGAAAGGGTCTGAATAAAAATAGGGAGGAGTCTGAACCAAATGAGGGATTCTGAATAAAAAGAGGGAGACTAAAGAAAAGGAAGGAGTCTGAATGAAAGGAGGGAGTCTGAATAAAAGGAGGAATTCTGAATAAAAAGAGGGAGAAGTCTAAATAAAAGGAAGGAGTCTGTAGAAAAAGAGGGCGGTCTAAATAAAAAGAGGGAGGAGTTTGAATAAAAGGAGGGAGTCTGAATAAGAAGTGTGAGGAGTCTGAATAAAAAGAGGGAGTCTGAATAAAAGGAGGGAGGAGTCTGAATAAAAAGAATGAGTCTGAATAAAAGGAGGGAGTCTGAATAAAAGGAGGGAATCTGAATTAAAGCAGGGAGTCTGAATAAAAAGTGTGAGGAGTCTGAATAAAAGGAGGGAATCTGAATAAAAGGAGGGGGTCTAAATAAAAAAAAGGGAGGAGTCTGAATAAAAAGAGGGAGTCTCAATAAAAGGAAGGAGTCTGAATAAAAAGAGGGAGACTGAAGAAAAGGAAGTAGTCTGAATAAAAGGAGTGAGTCTGAATAAAAGGAAGGAGTCTGAATGAAAAGAGGGAATCTGATTAAAAGGAGGAAGTCTGAATAAAAAGAGGGAGGAGTCTGAATAAAAAGAGGGATTCTGAATAAAAGGAGGGAAGAGTCTGAATAAAAGGAGGGAGTCTGAATAAAAAGAGGGATTCTGAATAAAAGGAGGGAGGAGTCTGAATAAAAGGAGGGAGTCTGACTAAAAAGAGGGATTCTGAATAAAAGGAGGGAGGAGTCTGAATAAAAGGAAGGATTCTGAATAAAAAGAGGGAGTCTGAATAAAAGGAAAGGGTCTGATTAAAAGGAGGAGTCTGAATAAAAGGAGGAAGTCTGAATAAAAAGAGGGAGGAGTCTGAATAAAAAGAGGGAGTCTGAATAAAAGGAGGGAGTCTGAATAAAAAGTGTGAGGAGTCTGAATAAAAAGAGGGAGTCTGAATAAAAAGAGGGATTCTGAATAAAAGGAGGGAGGAGTCTGAATAAAAGGAAGGTGTCTGAATAAAAAGAGGGAGACTGAAGAAAAGGAAGGATTGAATAAAAAGAGGGAGTCTGAATAAAAGGAGAAAGTCTGAATAAAAAGAGGGAGGAGTCTGAATAAAAAGTGGGAGTCTCAATAAAAGGAAGGAGTCTGAATAAAAAGAGGGAGACTGAAGAAAAGGAAGTAGTCTGAATAAAAGGAGTGAGTCTGAATAAAAGGAGGGAGATTGAATAAAAGGAAGGAGTCTGAATAAAATGAGTGAGTCTGAATAAAAAGAGGGAGGAGTCTGAATAAAAAGAGGGAGTCTGAATAAGAGATGCATCACTGATGGGCTCGCATGTGAGAAGTAAGGTAGGACCTCTCGTGAGTCACAGTTCATGAAGCACACACAGACTCCTGAAGTTTTTGGATAACCTTTTGACTCAACGTGATTTTGGTCAACAGCCTATGCTGTTTTATACATTTCACAGTAGGGCTACTGATTATATCCATTATTGAGTTATCCGTCTGTTATTTTTCCAAATTAATTAAGTTTGTTTGTAAAAAAATTGTGAAAGAAAGTCCGTTGTGGGTTCCCAGAGCTCAAGGTGACATCACAGTCCAAAATCCAAAAGACATTTCTTCAACATTCACTTACAAAAACTAAAAACTAAGAAAAGAGGTCACATGACTTCTGTATTAGCTGCTCTGCACTGGCTCCCTGTAAAATCAAGAATCACATTTAAAATTCCCATCTGTCCATCCGGGGAGAGGGATCCTCCTCTGTTGCTCTCCTGAAGGTTTCTTCCCTTTTTTCCCTGATAAAGGTTATTTTTGGGGAGTTTTTCCTGATTCGATGTGAGGTCAAAGGTCAGGGATGTCGTATGTGTACAGATTGTAAAGCCCTCTGAGGCAAATTTGTGATATTGGGCTATACAAAATAAATTGAATTGAATTGAAGTACTATCCGTACGTGCCATTTAAGTGCTACTAAAGTGCTAAACAATAAAGTGCTATCGGTAAGGGACATTTAAGTGCTACTAGAGTGCTACTACGGCTCTACCTTCCCTATGTATAGTCGAAAAAGATGTGTTTTTAGTTTGCGATGGAAGATGTAGAGACTTTCTGCTGTCCTGATGTCAATGGGAAGCTCGTTCCACCAATGAGGAGCCAGCATAGCAAACAGTCGTGATTTTGTTGAGTGTTTAGCTCGAAGTGAAGGAGCTACAAGCTGATTGGCAGAAGCCGAGCGAAGTGAACGGGCTGGGGTGTACGGTTTGACCATGGCCTGGATGTAGACCGGACCCGATCTGTTCGCAGCACGGTACGCAAGTACCAATGTTTTGAAGCGGATGCGGGCGGGCCACCGGTAACCAGTGAAGGTCGCGGAGGAGCAGAGTAGTGTGGGTAAATTTCGGGAGGTTGAAGACCAGTCGACCAGCTGCATTCTGGGTGAGCTGTAGAGGTCGAATGGCATTAGCAGGTAGACCTGCCAGGAGGGAGTTGCAATAGTCTAGCCGTGAGATGACCAGAGCCTGGACCAGAACCTGTGCCGTCTTCAGAGTGAGAAGGGGTCGTATTCTCCTGATGTTGTACAGCATGTACCTACAGGAGCGTGTTATTGTGGTAATGTTGGCAGTCAGGGAGAGTTGACTGTCGAGCGTCACACCGAGGTTCCTGGCAGTCAGAGTCGGAGCCAGCACTGAGTTGTTGAAGTTAATAGTTAGGTCGTGGGTGGGAGAGCCTTTTCCTGGAAGGAGGAGAAGTTCAGTCTTGTCCGGGTTAATTTTCAGGTGGTGAGCGGACATCCACTGAGAGATGTCGGTCAGACAGGCAGAGATTTGTGCTGCTACCTGTGTTTCGGATTGGGGAAACAAGAGGATCAGTTGGGTGTCATCAGCATAGCTGTGGTAGGTGAAGCCATGTGAGCGAATGACAGAGCCAAGAGAGTTGGTGTACAGAGAGAAGAGAAGAGGACCAAGGACTAAGCCCTGAGGGACCCCAGTAGTCAGAGGACAAGGCTCAGACACAGATCCTCTCCAAGTTACCCGGTAAGAGCGGTCGGTGAGGTAGGATGAGAAGAGTGAGAGCGCGGTGCCTGAGATACCAGGTCCTGGAGGGAGGACATGAGGATCTGGTGGTTCACTGTGTCAAAGGCAGCGGCAAGGTCTAGAAGGATAAGGACAGAGGAGAGAGAGGCTGCTCTAGCAGTGTGAAGCTGCTCAGAGACAGCAAGGAGGGCAGTCTCTGTTGAGTGGCCTGTCTTGAATCCAGACTGGTGAGGGTCTAGAAGGTTGTTACTGTGAAGAAAGGAGGAGACTTGGTTAAAGATAGCTCGCTCTAGAGTTTTGGAAAGGAAGGGAAGGAGAGAGACAGATCTGTAGTGACTTCAGATGGGTCGAGAGTGGGTTTCTTTGGAGAGGGTTGACTCTTGCCTCCTTCAGAGAGTTAGGGAAACAGCCGGTTGAGAGGGAGGTGTTAATAAGATGGGTGAGAAAGGGAAGAAGGTCCGAAGCAATGGACTGGAGAATGTGAGAAGGGATGGGGTCAAGGGGGCAGGTGGTTGGGCGGGCAGAGGTTACCAAGGAAATAACTTGATTAGGAGACAGGGGGATAAAAGAGGAAAACAAGGGGGAAGAAGGTGAAGTTATTAGAGGTGTAGTTATGGAAGATGGATTAGTAAATGAAGAGCATATGTCGTCTATCTTTTTTGTAAAGTAGTCAACAAAGTGGCTTGGTAGAAGGGTGGAGGGAGGGGGGGACCAGGGGGGTCAAGGAGGTTGGAAAAAATTGAGAAGAGCTTTTTAGGGTTAGATAAAGAGGATTCGATTCTGGATTGGTAGAACAGACTTTTGGCTGCAGAGATAGAGGCAGAGAAGGAGGAGAGAAGAGATTGATAGGCGAGCAGGTTGCTGGCGTGTTTGGATTTTCGCCATTTCCTTTCCGATGGTCGCATAGTGGCTCTCTCGGCGCGCACTGGTTCGGACAGCCACGGAGCCGGAGAGGACTTGCGGACCTTTCGAGTCGAAAGAGGACAGAGAGAATCAAGAGAGGACGACAGCGTAGAGAGAAGAGTGTCAGTGGCAAAGTTAGGCTGCATGAGTGAGAAGGAGTCAGTTGAAGGGAGGGCTGAAGAACAGACGAGGCCAGAGAGGAGGGTGAGAGGGTGCGGATGTTGCGATGGACAGGTGCAGAGTCCGTTGTGGGAGGGTTGTCAGTTCCAAAGAGTGGGAGAGAGTACGAGATGAAGAAGTGGTCAGAGACATGAAGTGGAGTTACAGTGAGGTTAGATGTAGAGCAGTTTCTGGTGAACATATAGTCATGGTGGTTGCCAGCTTTGTGAGTAGGAGGGGAAGGACTGAGAGAGAGAGCAAAGCATTAATATAGCATCAAACAAATATCTGCTATGTAGTGATATAAGTAATGTCACTCTGTGTACGTCATTCTTATTCTTCTCTACGGAGCTATTATCACGTCATGTGATAAACAAAACAGGGTCATTCTTGTGTTTTATCAGTTTTGTTAGACGTTCCCAGTGAAAATACTTTGAAATCCTCCCATTCTGTGGCTCACTTTTTATTTTCTCTTATTTACCTGCCGTGGAGTCTAGAAACGAGTGAGCCCTCGTACCGCCGTGCTGGCAGCCCCACTTTCACTCCGGAGTCTCTCGAGGATCCAGACGAAGAGATGAACTGGCACTGGCTGTCTGCCAGCAAGGGAGGAGGAGGAGACATGGCGTCACCGAGCGCTGTCAGCCACACTCGTCTCTCGTTGGTGAGTCAAGGTCTTCTGGTGAGTCACGTCTGCCAACGACAGCCTCAAAGTGAAGCCACTCTCCCCATTTTCTTTCTCACCTCACACATCCTCCTCTTGCTATTATTTCCCTCCTCCTCTCCATTCATCTCTTTGTCCGTGGAGTCCCTTTCCTTCCTGCCTGTTAATTGTTGCAGCATCACACCATTTATTTCTCCACCAAAACCCGCAGTAGCTCTCCCCGGGGCCAACCCTTTCCAGCGGCGTCTCGGGGCCCTCGTTGGGAGACCTCCGGGATGTTCACACACCCAGTTCCACCTGCGGGCCAGTGCAGCCCGACAGGGGATTTAACTGCACTGATGACGGGGCGCAGGCTTCCTTCCTGAGCCCACATAAATCTGTCGGTGAGCCCGTCCTATAGTCTAATATTAAAGCTGTTTTCCATGACGGGGGGGGTTGTTTACCTGAGCTGCTACAGAAACAAGAGGGACACGTTGGGTTAGGCTTGAACCAACTGGCCTCTTACTGGTAACGATCATGCTGATGTTGAAGCAGCCGTTTGAACTGAAACGTACTTCAGTGCAGGAAGCAAATACGTTGGGAATCACATATATACTGTAGTGCTAGATGCATTATATGCACTTTCATAGCCCTGCATTGCTTATGGATCTTTACACAGCCTTCTCCCCGTCGGCCAAGGCTTTATTTGGGCTGTGTGTAAACAGCACCTTGGCTTTTCTTCTCACAGAAAAAAATGACAAGAGTGGACTTGTAAGGACATTTTTCAACTGTGTGAAGGACCTCTGTCATCTCAGAGTGGTCGAGGCTACTGTCCTCAGGCTGTAATCACACACACACACACACACAGACACACACACAGACACACACACACACGCAGACATACACACACATACATACACACACACACATACATACACACACACGCACACACACACAGACATACACACACAGGCACACACACACACGCACACACACACACAGACACACATACACACACACACAGACATACACACACACAGACACACACACAGACATACACACACACATACACTCACACACACACATACACACACACACACACTCACACACACTTACACACAAACACACAGAAACACACACACATACATACACACACAGACAAGCGTGCACAGTAAAGCTGAATGTTGTGCTTGTGCCATGTTGAAGTCCTCAGTCAGAACCAATACAACCAAACCTTGTTGTTATGAAAGGAAGCGTGACGACTGTCATATCATTTGAACATTTAATTTGGAAAATTATGTACAAACTCTTTACAACTTTACAAACATATCTTATGCAACACCGAGTATAATAAATACATGAGCAAATTATGGACTTTTGGATTCAAATCTTACTGAAGATGTACTGCTTGATAGAAGTTACACAACAGTAGCACATGAGTAGAGGTGTGTGTTGATCAGGCCACTAATGGCTGTATGTGGTCCTACTAAGAGGTTAGGTTTCCTTTTAATATCATGCATTAAGTACCATAAAAAAGAGCCACATTCTTTATATTCAACATTTTTTAAATGCCAGGGCAAAATACATGTTGTAATATGTACAACATTCTGCAGTGTGGCTTGCCATTGCATTCATATCTGTCAATTACATCACAATGAGTCCACTCTGAAATAAGAGACTGTAATACTGAGTTGATTGCAACGGCAGGAACACAAAGCTTTCTCTCCCTGAGGTCATCCGGCGGTCCACTGGGGTGATCAGCAGTGTTCAGGGCTCACAGTGGTGTGCGCCCCCCGTCACAGTATGTCAGAGCCCAGCGAGAGGCTGTGCTCCGGGTAGCTCACCTGCCAGGGGAGCCCAAGAGCTGGAGGAGGCTCCACAAAAGCATCCATGTATTTCTGAGTGCAGGAGGCCCACACGCCCGGCTGGTACCCCAACCCCTCACCCACCTGGGGGTACCGCAGAGGGCTGGACGGATGCTCGTGGGGGCTGCCGCAGTGTCCATACACGTAAAGCTGCCCCTCGGTGGGATAACAAGGGTAGTGTGGGGACGGAGGACACGATGACGCGGCATTATCCATGTAGACATGCGGCTCTGTGGGCAGCCGGTGCATGTGAGGCCCTTGTTGCGGCTGCATCTGCTGAGAGATGGACGCGTGCCAGGGGCCGTAGCTCTGGTGCTCCGGGCGAGAAAGCGTCGCCCGGGTCTGTTCGAGTCGAGACACTCCCATCACAGCTGGCCCTGTCGACGACCTGTTGCACTCCCGGTGGGCGCAGGGCTTACTTGGGGGGTTGGAGCTCAGGAATACCGAGAGAGCGGAGATGCGGTTGATGGCCCTCTGCAGCGTGGCGATCTTTGAGAGACGTTTGCCACTGAGGTCATGGTTCAGAGTGACGCGCAGGGCATTGAAGGCCTGGTTGTAGTCCATGATGCGCTTCCGCTCGCGGACGTTTGCGGCCATTCTTCGCGCCTTTGAGCGGACGGGACGATTACGCTTCTTGGTCTGGCCTTCCTCGGTGTCACTCGGGCTGCACACTGAGCTCTCGCTGTCCTGGAAAGACGCCTTGGGACTTCCCTCGTCCTCCCCTTGGCACAGAGCGCCAAGCTCCAGCTCTTCCTCAGAGAACTCCGATCCTGCAACACTGCTGCAGCTCATCGTTTCTAAAACCGGGACACTGGATGAGTGTGCAGCACGTTTTCCTGCTTGTATTGTTGTTGTCGTGAAGAGGCTGCGTTTGCAGACGCCTCCCCCGGTGTTCCCCGGTTTGTTTCGTGGGGCTGTCGGTATTTGCTGCTGCGCCGACAGCCCAGGTATTCTCCTCCTCTGACTCCTCCGGTGCCTCTTGATTACTTGTGCCTCGACAAGACAAGTTGGCCGACTTTTTAAAGCATCTTGAAGTCACATGGTACAGTCACCTTTGAGGAATGGTGCACTCTCTCTACTCCAGGTTTATGGGTGCCCTCCAGGCAAATGGCGCTGTCACCTCCTCCTCCTCCTCTGACTCTCCCTCACATCCCTTGCAGGCTCTAACAGAGGAGTTTCAACATTTCACGTCAGTGTAAAACTCACGCAAAACATACTAATTATTTGGATAGCAATTAAGTTGACACTTCCTTTAACACCTTTTTGGAGGATTTGATGCCACTGTTTTCTGCTCCCATAATCCCGACTCCAGTTCGTGTTTTTACTTGAGACTTTCCATGAAGCTGTGGACTTTTGAACAGCCAAGTACAGTCACGTGATCCAATCCCTGTCATTACAAATGAACACTGTAACGTGCCAAGATTATTTCTTTCTCTGCACACTATTTACTTTTCAACCACTGGGGCTCCATGACTATTAGTTTCTGGGACGTTTAGGACAGATTGTGAATTTGTCGAAGTGGCCCAATCCGTTATCCACGTTTCCCCTTTTATCAGGTCTCGAAAGAAAGGAACCTTCTTATCTAGTACAGGCTAGATTTGTCCCAGCAATTAGTTGTCTCTGGAGTGGCGATCCTCCGCTCGCTCTGTATCTCAGCGCTCAGGTTTAGGGGCCATGTAATTTAGAGTAGCTTCCCTGGAACCAAACCCCATAAATCAAGCCCGGCCAGCACCTGAGGACAGCCCTAGACTTCAAAGAGAGGGAAAAAACCAGGGTAAATATCTTACAATTAGATCCAGCAATTGTTGCTGGTGAGGCTATCGATCTTTTATAACCTTTTGTTATTCAAGATGTGGTTACATGTTGATGAAGTTCAAACAGTGACAACATCAGAAACAGTCTTTACGAAACTTTCGACACTACTAGATACGGAAGAGAACCAGTTTTGTTTACACCTCTCACTCCTCCTGACACAAAAGGGTGAGAAGACCTGAGAGATCTGTGTGTCAGATTCCGTAGTGGACAGTACCAGACCAGGTCACTAAAGGGTAACTAAGAGGCCCTCAGACACTGAACTGGGGGTGTTGACAAGCATTGCTTCCTTCCTGTCCACTTCTCTTTATTGGACGCGTTACAACTATTACAGCCCAGAGTCTAAAAGATTTGAAGCGGGAAAGTTTGGACTCCCCATTTTACCGTTGTGTCCGTGAGATCCAGACGAATTGGTTTTGGATTATTCTGTAAAGATATAGTTGTTTTTTATGGATAAACCCCCACATATAATCAAGAGCTGAGCTAATGTTTGGATGGCGCTTGAGGTTTTGCACAATTTAATTTGCCACAGAATTCAAGCAAAAGGAACATATTTGTTTTCTTAGCACAGATCATTTCTCTTTCTGCTTTGAAAGACATTGAAGACATGCACTAAAGCGTTCAGACAAGCTTTCATTCCACACTGAGCTCAAGTCTTCTCCATTTGTATCCTACCTGATTGTATTACATAGAAAGCAGAGTCACTCTCATTTGGAACGGTAGTAAATGTTCACCAGCTCTAATTCAAACCTGAATGTGACGTTTGAACAACCCAAGCTGCAGTTTTGTGATTTTGTTTTGTGTTCATCAAATATTTCTCACTAACGCAATGAGTGTTCATACTTCAATAACTTCAAGTTAAACAAACTAGCATGCAATGGAAAAGAGAGTCCAAACTTGAGATATTCGGCATATCACTGTGTAGAGTCCTACTGTGGCTAAAGACGCACAGACAATGGAACACAATGATGATGTCTGAGTTTTGTTATCTTTGTTTTTGGTCCGGATCCTGTAAAGTAACCACTTCCACCACTGTACTTACCACACCTTTGAATAACCCTGCTGATCCTCTGCATACCTGTATGGCTAAAACTGTTTGAAATGTTCAGCCCTGGCTGCTCAGTGCATAGTGCTTTATCACTAGCTGTGATTTATGGCTTCACAAACATGTCAGATTTACTGCTGTGGTGTAAAGAGCATGAAGACTACAGCCTCAGACTCTCCCCGTCCATTCATTTTTGACAGGTGACAAGACACCAGTTATTATCAGCCGCCAGGAATAAATCACAAGATTTTATCACGCAGCTCGCCATGCCCTCCATGGAATAACCATTTCCAAGCAAAGGGAACCCGTCCAGCGCCGCTGAACCTTAGATTTGTAAATCTCCAGCCCAAGCCCCATAATGACTGGTTGTTAGCCGGTTGTTATTAGAGGTCTGAGTGCCAAACGTTATAGATGTATATTTCCAAAGGGGTAGTTAGGGGTAATAAGTGAGTAAGGTCCAGGTTCCCTAACCTTGGCTTTGCACTGGTATGTTAATGCATGTTTTTGGTGCCTGCCATGGAATTTTCTCACCTCAATAAAAGTCTCCAGTCAAAAATAAAAAAAAACAAAAAGGCTTGTGGTTATCTCTGTCCGCTCCACTATTTCACACCACAACCAAATAATGTCTGTAAAAACAATGTTATCTGCCAATCTGTGGTCATTTCATTGCAGTTATTTTATGTGCCATCTAATCTCTTCTATTGCAAAAACACGGTGTTGCTTCATCGGTCGAGGGAGGAAATAAAAACTTCAAACTTGTGTTCACACTAGAAATACCACAGCACATGACATCATCCTTCCCAATTCTTTGTGAATATTATGATAACTCATTGAATGCAGTTTATGATATTTGTAATTATTGCAGTTTTTTAAAGGGCAAAACGCAGTCAGATAATCAATATAGTGCGTATAGACGTATTTTTGTAGGCCAAGTTAGCATCACACAAGTTCCCTCCACAAAGAGCTCATCGGAAAAAAACGGTGCAGCGTTTCCCCTCATTATCCGTCTAATGAAATAAAAAGAAATGTACACTTTATTGATCCCAGTGGGTACTTCTTCTATGCAGTTGACCCATCCTTCGTTATTAAGCAACAGTGGGCTGCAGTGAAACAACTCAAGGACAATTCAACATGAACTATGGGGAGAGCGGGGATCTAACCTACAACCTTGTGGTTACGGGATGACCACTGAGCTACAGCCGACCCCTTAGCTGTGTAACTTAATAATAATAATTGAGAGGTAATAGATAATATCTGTGTGTGTGCTCCCGTGTGCTTTCAGGTTCAATGAGTGTTTTCAGAAATGGACTTTAACAAACGGCAGAAAGAGTGCTCTGCAAGACACAGTGAAATAAAAAATCCATAACCGTTTAAGTGTCTGCTATATTCAGAATGTTTTCCCCACTTTACCTTTTGCAATGGGGAACTGACGCAGTGATCTCTGGTATCAAACCCCCCGAGTCACTTCTCTAGGTCTCCCGCTGCCTCGTTTGTGTTATTGACTTTCATATCATAACTCACTCATTCTGCTTCTCCAAACTGGGAGCGAGCCGACCATCATCTAAGACTATATGAAATATATATTGACTATGAGGATGAAATGTAATGTAAATTACTAAAAGCTCTTGTTGCCAGACTGGGCCCTTCAGTCGTGTTATAAAATACCGTATTTTATATTATATTATATTACTATTTTATATTATATTATATTATATTACTATTTTACTAACACTCGTTGAGCAGCGATTAGAATCAGGGTTTTTAGGGTTAGGGTCCATCATATTTTATAACTCAATATATGTATTCAAAATCATAATCTTGCTTTACTGTTGAAATACATAAATATATATAAATATACCTCTGAAGTGTACAATCAGCTCAAGACACACAGACAGACACACACACACACACACACAGAAACACACACACACACACACACAAAGACACACACACTTCTCAGGTCTCGGCATCCCGGTGAGAGAGTGTCTCCGTCCCGCTTGTTAAACACAAAGCAGCGACATTGTGAGTCACTGCGTCTGAATTGATGTCGATGACGCGTCGCTGCTGCTGGATCCTCTGAGTGCGCACGCAGCTGTAAAAGCTGAGCGTCGGGTTGGAACAGCGCCTCGGGTACTGCAGCTCAAACATTGAAAGTGTTATTCACAGAGTATCTGTCACAGTGTTGGCTATTAATCATAGAGGTGTGTAGCTTATTCTGCAGCATTAGAGATGTTTCCAGTGGCTCAGTGATTTATGAGGGGGGGGTAGTAAAGTTTGTGGTTGCTTATGAAGAAAAGGATTTTGTGATCGAGGCCAATGAATGCCGTCATCCCTTTCAATAAAGCAGTTAATCATACAGGATGCTATGCACGTTGCTGGCAAATCACACATTAGAACATCTTTCTGACTAATTAAATGACAGATTGACTAATATTTGTGTATATGATTTAGTTCACATTTGTTGGATTTTAACCCAGCTTCATTATAATGGTAAGCAGTTGATTAATAAGGCCTGTTATGCGGAGAAGGATTTACCCATGGGGATCAATAAAAGTGTACATTTCTTATGTTAGTCAACTCATAAAGGAAAGCTGGTTGCCATAGAGAGAGGAACATTTCATGTTTGGGTCACTAAAGAAATCCTTTACTCTCTAATTTAGCCATTACTGTAGCCTCCCTTCCTCATGATTTATACCTCAACAAACCATGCAAATCTGTCAGTACTGATGTCATGACATGTCTAACAGTTTCCTCCACATAGGAATGTCAGCGCACTTCCTCCCCTGTCCTAAATTCTTGAATTATGATATGAATCACTTGTTTTTGAAGGACAGTATTTACGGCATTGCTGAAAAAGAGTTGTCAGGCATTAATCTCTAAAAACTGCCTTTCATTTACACGCATGATGTGGTCAATACAACCAATTTCTGCCGCTTTCTGAACGTGACAAAACTAATTTATGGAGTAAAAATGCCCCCCCGTTTCCAAAAAAAGAAAGAGAAGAAAAAGGCAGCGGTGTATATTCATAGTGCATTCCTTCCAAAGAGCAGTCAGTCATTACGCTTGTGATCATTACAGGGTCCATTTGGAGAGTTGGAACATGTGGTCAAGGTTAACTGTCTGTAGGCTAGTTCCCACACAGGTAAAGTGGTGCCCTCTGACCGCAGTGTAACAGAGCAGCGCCGCAGTACTCCGCTTTAATGAGTCTAATTAGTTTACAACACTCTTAAATGGATGTGTGCTCTCGGCTCACAGGTTGACGGACAGGTGTCAGAAGACAGAGCTTTGATGAATGAATGAGTGAAATTAAAGAATCCGTCCGTTGATGGCTGGTGGAAAGATGAAGTGGAAAGATGAAGCGTATTTCTTCAAACATAGTGTCAATCATAACATGGTCATTGATACTTGTAGCTTGTCTTCATGTTGCCAGATAATAAGCGTGATCCTGGTAATGATCCACAAAGAAATGTCAAGAAACAACAACATTCTTTTTTTTATTTTATTTTTTTTATTATTGTTAGTTTTTTAACTATGTACTGGCTCTGTGGCACTCTGAGATTATTGGATGAAGAGTGCCTTACAAATAGAATGCATTATTATTATTATTATTAACATTCTTTTGTTTCTGGGAGCGCTGCTGTACAATTCAACCTGAACAACCACGTCATGTAAACATCAGTCATACCTGTGTTATAATAAAACAAAAAAACGTTAGATTTGGTATACACAAGTTTGAAGGTTTCTGGGGTTGTCAGGTGATGCTAGTAGCACAAAGCCAACCAGTGACATCATTACTCCAGGTGGAGACTGCAGATGAGTCAGGAAAGGCCTTAAGTAACCTACTACTAATGTTTCTTTCATCTTTGTAACCTACTACTAATGTTTCTTTCATCTTTATTCTGCCGTAACCAGAATACAATTTTCTTTCAGTGTGGAATAAAGGAACAAAACCGTAAAGTTCATCTGTGTTTTCACCAAACAAAGTCATGAAAATATTACGGGACATAAGTGTGGTGAGCCGTCGACCCCCTCGCCTCCCACTTTCAGGCACAGCAAGTCCTTATGATACCAAACCAGCACAGGCGAGGAAATAATCTCAGTGCGCCTGATAGCCGACACTGAAATAGAGCCCTGAGACACAGTTTCAACTATATAAGATAACAGTGATGTTGAGCAGGTCCTTCTGAGCTTGAGATGAAGGGATCCAGTCAACTCAGGACAAAGTAGAAACATGTATGTTCATCCTTCAAATGTACCATATTCGTCACAGGCCTACTTGGATAAGAACAGAAGAAATACATCCCCAAGCAACAGAAACTGTTAAAATGATATTATCAGTGTCTCACTGTGGCCACTAGGGGGTGCTGCAGCCCCTACATCCCCATGTATCCACAATAATCAATTTCCTCTACGATTCTTTCAATCATATCCATCTTCGATCATTTTGTTTAACATCTACCCCAAACAGTATATCGTAGTTTCTGAGCCTAAATTCTGCAAAGCAACAAAGTCCTTTTTACAATAATATAACTAGTTAATTAGCTAATTTCACTACAAATAGAGATGTTAAATAAGATACAATAATGTACCCATTTTTATTTTGTTTGGAAAAGTTTACATTTCTATATAAAAGTTCAAATATTTTCAAAGGGAATGCTTTTGATGAACAGACTGTAAGTCAACACATCCCTGAAGTCTTTGAATGAGTTGACTTGTTCTCCAAAGTATCAAGTTATTCCCTATATTACAGTAAATTCTAGATCTGGGCCCAAAGCTTGAATTCACTGAAGTAAATCTAAACAGGATACTTTGTTCCAAAATGATTTTTCAGCCTTTTGCCCCGTTGGCAAGCTACACCATCGCTCTGTGCTGCCCTCACATGCAGATACAGCTGATAACGTTGCCCCGACCTGTGGCAGCGTAGCGCTCGCCCTTCGGTTCCTCCAGCAGGTTAACACTGTTACCAATGAAAATATTCTATTAGAGGCAAGATTGATGATCTCTTGCCCTCATCCAGTGCCGATCTGTCATCAAGTGGCGTTGCCTTGGAAACGGCTGTATGCCCTGGTATATATTCCTCCCATTAACCTTGACCAATAGTCCTCAATGGTTTCTACTTCTAAACCATCTACATGCCCCATCCCAACGAGGCTGCTTAAAGACGTGTTGCCTTTAATTGGCACCTCTCTGTTGGATATTGTTAATGTGTCTTTGCTAACAGGCCATGTACCACATTCCTTCAAAGTAGCTGTAATTAAACCTCTCCTGAAAAAGCCCACTCTTAATCCAGAGGTGTTGGCTAACTACAGACCGATCTCTAACCTTCCCTTCCTCTCTAAGATCCTTGAGAAAGTAGTCGCAAATCAGTTGTGCGACTTTCTACAGCATAATAGTTTATTTGAGGAGTTTCAGTCAGGATTTAGAAAACACCACAGCACAGAGACAGCACTGGTAAACATTACAAATGACCTCCTAATTGCATCTGATAAAGGACTCATCTCTGTACTGGTCTTGTTAGACCTTAGTGCTTATAAAGGACTCATCTCTGTACTGGTCTTGTTAGACCTTAGTGATGATAAAGGACTCATCTCTGTACTGGTCTTGTTAGACCTTAGTGCTGATAAAGGACTCATCTCCGTACTGGTATTGTTAGACCTTAGTGCTGATAAAGGACTCATCTCCGTACTGGTCTTGTTAGACCTTAGTGCTGATAAAGGACTCATCTCCGTACTGGTCTTGTTAGACCTTAGTGCTGATAAAGGACTCATCTCTGTACTGGTCTTGTTAGACCTTAGTGCTGATAAAGGACTCATCTCTGTACTTGTTTTGTTTGACCTTAGTGCTGATAAAGGAGTCATCTCTGTACTGGTCTTGTTAGACCTTAGTGCTGATAAAGGACTCATCTCTGTACTGGTCTTGTTAGACCTTAGTGCTGCGTTCGACACCATTGATCATGACATCCTATTACAGAGACTGGATCAGTCGATTGGCATTTCAGGTACCGCACTAAGTTGGTTTAAATCCTATTTATCAGATCGATCTCAATTTGTATTTGTAAACGATGAAGCCTCAATGACCAACAACGTTAATCACGAAGTTCCACAAGGTTCTGTGCTTGGACCAATTTTATTTACCTTATATATGCTTCCTTTGGGCAACATTATCAGGAAACACTCCATAAACATTTAATGTCATGCAGATGATACTCAATTATATGTATCAATCAAACCAGAGGAGACCAACCATCCATCCATCCATCCATTATCACCCGCTTATCCGGGGTCGGGTCGCGGTGGCAGCAGGTTCAGCAGGCCGACCCAGGCTTCCCTCTCACCCGCAACACTTTCCAGCTCATTCTGGGGGATCCCGAGGCGTTCCAAGGCCAGCCGGGAGATATAATCCCTCCAGCGTGTCCTTGGTCTTCCCCGGGGCCTCCTACCAGTTGGACGTGCCCGGAAAACCTCTAATGGGAGGCGTCCAGGAGACATTCTGACTAGATGCCCGAACCACCTCAGCTGACTCAGCTCATTTCGGCCGCTTGTATCCGAGATCTCGTTCTTTCGGTCACGACCCAGAGTTCGTGACCATAGGTGAGGGTTGGAATGTAGACCGACCAGTAAATGGAGAGCTTTGCCTTGCGGCTCAGCTCCCTCTTCACCAAGACGGACCAGTACAGCGCCTGTTTTACTGCTGCAGCCGCACCGATACGCCTGTCGGAGACCAACCAGCTCGCTAAAATTGCAGAAAACTGGTTCACGCGTTTGTTACTTCCAGACTAGATTACTGCAACTCCTTATTATCAGGCTGCTCTAATAAGTCTCTTAAGTCCCTCCAGTTGATCCAGAATGCTGCAGCTCGTGTACTCACAAAAACTAAGAAAAGAGATCACATTACTCCTGTATTAGCTGCTCTGCACTGGCTCACTGTAAAATCAAGAATCACATTTTAAATTCTTCTCCTCACCTACAAAGCCTTGATTGGTGATGCACCATCATATCTTAAGGAGCTTGTAGTACCATATTGCCCCACTAGAGAGCTGCGCTCACTAAATGCGGGGCTACTTGTGGTTCCTAGAGTCCTAAAAAGTAGGATGGGAGCCAGAGCCTCCAGTTATCAAGCTCCTCTTTTATGGAACCAGCTTCCACTTTCAGTCAGGGAGGCAGACACAGTCACGTCATTTAAGAGTAGACTTAAGACTTTCCTCTTTAATAGTGCTTATAGTTAGGGCTGAATCAGGTTTGCCCTGGTCCAGCCCCTTGATATGCTGCTATAGGCTTATAGGCTGCTGGGGGATGTTTTAGGATACACTGAGCACCTATCTCCTCTTCTCTCTCTCCTTATGGATGAATTTACACCTCTCCATTGCACCTCATTAACTCTGCTTCCTCCCCGGAGTCTTTGTGACTTCACGTCTCATAGGGTCCATTGGACCTGGCTGTGTCTGATGCCGGCCTCCCGTGTTGGCCCTGCTGATCGCCCCCGTAATTTGTGATATTGGACTATACAAAATAAACTGAATTGAACATCATATTGGAAAACAAAAAGCAGCAAAACCTCACATTTTAGATTTCTGAACCAAGATGTGCTGCTTGTTTTCTATGCAATGTTCAGAGCATTACATTACATTACATGTCATTTAGCTGACGCTTTTATCCAAAGCGACTTACAATAAGTGCATTAAACCATGAGTCCAAACTCAGAACAACAAGAATCAAGCAAGTACAATTTCTTCAATAACGTTAAACTACAGAGTACTAATACATTGTCATATTCATGTAATGTGTTTATGTAACTTTGTAAATGCTGTTCATTCTGTAAACATGACATCTATTCATCTGTCCATCCGGGGAGAGGGATCCTCCTCTGTTGCTCTCCTGAAGGTTTCTTCCCTTTTTTACCTGTCAAAGGTTATTTTTGGGGAGTTTTTCCTGATCCGATGTGAGGTCCTGGGACAGGGATGTCGTATGTGTACAGATTGTAAAGCCCTCTGAGGCAAATTTGTAATTTGTGATATTGGGCTATACAAAATAAACTGAATTGAATTGAAAATAGTGCTTATAGTTAGGGCTGAATCAGGTTTGCCCTGGTCCAGCTCCTAGATATGCTGCTATAGACTTACAGGCTGCTGGGGGATGTTTTAGGATACACTGAGCACCTATCTCCTCTTCTCTCTCTACTTATGGATACATTTACATCCCTCCATTGCACATTACTAACTCTGCTTCCTCCCCGGAGTCTTTGTGACTTCACGTCTCATAGGGTCCATTGGACCTGGCTGTGTTTGATGCTCTACCTGGGTCCTGACTCCTTGCCCCTGCTTCCTGCATCTAGCCTCTGGCCTGGACCTGGCCTCCTTCCCAATCGCCCTGCCTCCTTCTTTGTGCCCCCTTCCTCAAAGGCCGACCTCATTGGTCTGGCCTCTTTCGCGATGCTTGGTGGGCCGGCCTCCTGTCTCCATGGCCCTGCTGATGTACTGAATTGAATATGTTTAAAGGGACAGTGGGTAGGATTTGGTGACATCTAGTGGTGTGCTTTCAGATTAAACTCTTTTCTAGATTTATGCCGTTCTCCACGCTTCAGTTGCAATCCTTGAGATTCAGTCCTGGTGGATTTAATGATGCCCTATACTTGCGGGAACATCACATGCGGTTCAATACTACAGGTCCCAGAATGCTCTGGGGCAGCAAAATAAACTACTGTCCTTTTAGTAAAGAAGTCAGGTAACAATGGCCGTGATCTGGTTGTAAGTATGAGTGTGAGTCTGTGAACCGATAAAGTGAAAGTAGTCAGTGTTCTCGCTGGGAAGTTGAAGGAGAGCACAGCCCAGAAAGGCTGCCGGGCTGTGACGCTATTATTTATAAATATGGAATTACAATTCATGGGTCTGTCACAAGATGCCTTTGGGCAGCAGTGTAACTTTGAATTTGAAGATGTGTGCGTGCACAGACAGAGGTCTTTTTTCCATGTACGCCAACCCAATGTAGGACAAAACATGACCGTGTTTCTCCATCATGTTTATGCTGCTGGTCATAACAAATATTTCAAAGGTGATGAAATGTATCAATATGTTGACTCACCACATCGGCTAAAAAATACAGGAACTACAACCACTCTGGGCATTGATTTGTTGGGGGATAGTTCTGTAGATATAGACACTATATTATATATATATATATATAAATAACAACTCCTTTCAACACAGATAAATGCAGAACTAATCTCAGGAAGACGTCAGTTGTTGGATTTATTAGTTTCATAAAGTATCTAAAGACACACTGTTGTGTTGTTGTGTAGATGGTGTCGGGACACGGTCGTACAGGCCATGTTGGAAAGCTACAGCGGCGACCGACCGGAGGCCGGTTCCAGACCGCCACGTTATACTTTAATGTGATATACAACATTGCCAGCTCAGCGGTTGTACCACGGCCTCATGTATATTATTCCTTTATTGTAATTCACTCATTTTTCATGGGGGAGTAAACAAATATTGCAGCTGTCACATCCATCTGACTGAACACCTTATATTATTGTCATGAGAAACATGGTGTTTTATATGTATTTAGTTGTACTTTTGCTCCTGTTATTGTCAGTGTGAATCAACCTGTGGATGAGCACTAATCAAAAGACATTAATAGGCGGACCAATAGTCGTGGCTTCTTTCACTTGCTGTGTGATGATAAACGGCCTTCAGACATGATTCTGTTGCTTATGAATCATTACGGTAAAATAAATCTATAAATCTTAATTACAATCCCTCCTCGGCATAGTGGAAGTAGTTTAGGGCTGCAGTCTGTGAGTTGCACTCGTTCTTCACAGTACATTTAGTTTGTACGCCCTCTGGTACGAGGTGAGGTGAGGGACTAAAACTTCAGCCAATAAATAAGATTCCAGTCACCTGCATGTCTTCAACTGGGAGAGGTTTTAAACAACGACCCTAGAGGAGCCAAACACTCTCTTTCCCAGACCTATTACATTTGAGTGTGTCTTTTAAATAATCAATGAATGGGCCATTGTATTTCCCATGTGGGGCTTGGTGCTGTGCTGAAAGATGGACCATGGGGACTTTATTGTGTGGTTAGTCACCGTAGTTTTCTGTGACCAGGTCCATTTGATTTGGTTTGTGTGCGCTGGTAGTATATTCATAATTCATCATCATATAACTGTCAGGACTCCCTCCTCAGCCCGGTCACACAGTGACACCCGGTACAGAGCGCGCTGCCAGGGAGCTACGTGCTTGGAGGCGGGTACAAGCTCCAACTCACACCTGAAGCCACTCAGCTCGTCCCACAGCTGCAGCTCGTCAGCTCGTTGTATTCGAGATAAAGAGCAGGACTGTCTGTGCTGTTGTTGCAAGTTCGTGCCATGATGTCCGTGGACTTTCCTCCTCGGGTCTTCACTGAACGTTCCCTTGTGTCTTTGCTGACTTTTTGTGTGGATTATTTTCTGTTTGACCTTCAAGTGGATTACCTTTTTTTTCCCTTGAAGAAGAGTTTTTGGTTTTGTTGGGTTCGATCACCCGTGGACTAAGGGGACGCTTTGATTTTTGTGCGTTTCTTTTCTCAGGGACTTGTTGTACTCTAATAAACTACGCCGTGTGTTCAGCTAAAACTAAACCTTCCTGTTGTCGTGCGCTTGGGGTCAGAGACAAACCATAACAATAACTGCTTAACTAACTCTACACTGACCTCCCTGATGGTGCAGTTTCTTTTTAAACTCACTTGTTGAGTTTTCTATTTCACGCATTGTCAATAAAATCTATATTTGCGGTATAGTAGTGTCTGGCTCCAGTTTATTCTGGGTCTTCTGCATTGAGTATCATCGGGTCACATGTATTAATTTTTTTAATTCTAAATCCAGCCCTTATTTAAATAATTAGGCTTTGTGTAGTAAAATGCACTAATAGCTCAAATGTGATCCACCAAAAAGTGTGTAGAATCTCTTAGTGTTGGAGCATTTTGGATATAGAAAATGGCCGCAGAGTTTAAATATAATGTTGTTAAATCATAAGAAACTTGAATACATCCAGTGGTTTGAATTAGATGTTTTCCCAGCAATATAAAATCGATATTAGAGAGGGAATCATGACCTGTTTAACTTCCCAACACTAGCGATAAGCAGATTATTCATAGTTACATGTCATTTTTTTTTTTCAGGCGCGTGACATTCACGATGAACTGGAGGGTGAAACTGATTGACTAGAACACACTACAGGTTTGGGGCACGCGCTGTCACTCAAATCCGCCACATTACATTACATGTCATTTAGCTGACGCTTTTATCCAAAACGACTTACAACAAGTGCATTAAACCATGAGTCCAAACTCAGAACAACAAGAATCAAGAAAGTACAATTTCTTCACTAATGTTAAACTACAAAGTGCTATCAGTAAGAGACATTTAAGTGCTACTAAAGTGCTACTACGGCGCCACCTTCCCTATTCAAGGTATAGTCGAAAAATATGTGTTTTTAGTTTGTAGAGACTTCCTGCTGTCCTGATGTCAATGGGGAGCTTGTTCCACCAATGAGGAGCCAGCACAGCAAACAGTCGTGATTTTGTTGAGTGTTTAGCTCGAAGTGAAGGAGCTACAAGCTGATTGGCAGAAGCCGAGCGAAGTAAACGAGCTGGGGTGTGAGCAGGGGAGTCTCTAGACCCCCTGGGGGCCCTAGGCAAGAAGGACCATGGGGCAAAAACATAATTCCAAATACAAATTAGCACCAGTTTAGACAGACTAAACTGACAGCAGAATTTATTTGATGCTGGTATCAGTTTTAACATTTGACAACAAATGCTTTATTCTGGGAGAAAATATCATTGGCGTTGGCAGCAAAGGACTAACTTATTGTGTGGCTATAAATGTGTTTAGAAGAAAATGGCTGAATTCACTTTACACGGAATCTGCGGAGTGTCTGCTCTCTTATGCGACGCTGTTTCATTATGTAGCATAATGCTACGTAGCGTTAGCCACCAAAACGCGCCAATCAGTTGACGAAATTCTGCGATATGAATTTTGATATTTGGTCATTCATTTAGTTAGTGTTTTGAGCTTGTATATTCTTGTAGCCCAGGTTCTGCTGTTTAATTTGATGGCTATATTTGTTTGTGATCAGTGTTCGTATGAAGCTTATCTGTTGTTAAATGTTTTGATTTGCACACGGGCTCAAGAGGCTAATGTGCAGTAAACTTATTTGGTGCCTGGTGGATGATGTTTGGGATAAAGTGGCAGGCTGGCTGGCAGCACTACTTGTTCATAATGTAACACACATAGCTTCCACATTCCCACTTGCCACTGTCACGTTTTTTCTTTTCATCTTCTTCTTGTTTTTTTTTTCGTTTTGTGTGCCCAGAGTGATATGTTCGCTTCATTTTTTCATTTTGTTTGTTTGTGTTTGACCGGCACCGCACGTCGATGCCGGCTAGTAAGGGGGCCCCATTAGGGAGATTCCCGACGTGTCATTGCAGTGTCTACGGGGGTTTTAAGTTGTGTCGCTGATATGGAGCGATATCAGCCATCTGTCGGGGCCCCCTACTAGCAACTACCCAGTGACAACTCGGAAAGGGCCCTGTGGGGGCATTTCCAATGCGTTGTTGTTGCAGCGTCTAAAGCGGTTCCATTATTTTGTCATTGACGTCAGCCGTCCCTCGGGGCCCCCTTCAGCTCGGGGCCCTAGGCAATTGCCTGGGTTGCCTGTTCCGTTGCGGCACCTCTGTGTGTGAGGTTAGACCATGTCCTGGATGTAAGGTTAGACCATGTCCTGGGTGTGGGGTTAGACTATGTCCTGGGTGTAGACTGGACCTGATCTGTTTGCAGCACGGTACGCAAGTACCAATGTTTTGAAGTGGATACGGGCGGCCACCAGTAACCAGTGAAGGTCGCAGAGGAGCGGAGTAGTGTGGGTAAATTTAGGAGGTTGAAGACCAGTCGAGCAGCTGCATTCTGGATGAGCTGTAGAGGTCGAATGGCATTAGCAGGTAGACCTGCCAGGAGGGAGTTGCAGTAGTCTAGCCGTGAGATGACCAGAGCCTGGACCAGGACCTGGACCAGAACCTGTGCCGTCTTCTGAGTGAGAAGAGGTCGTATTCTCCTGATGTTGTACAGCATGTACCTACAGGAGCGTGTTGTTGTGGTAATGTTGGCAGTCAGGGAGAGTTGACTGTCGAGTGTCACACCGAGGTTCCTGGCAGTCGGAGTCGGGGCCAACACTGAGTTGTTGAAGTTAATAGTCAGGTTGTGGGTGGGAGAGCCTTTTCCTGGAAGGAGGAGAAGTTCAGTCTTTTTGAATTAATTTTGAGAGATGTCAGTCAGACATCCACTGAGAGATGTCAGTCAAACAGGCGGAGATTCGTGCTGCTACCTGTGTTTCAGATTGGGGAAACGAGAGGATCAGTTGGGTGTCATCAGCATAGCTGTGGTAGGAGAAGCCATGCGTGCGAATGACAGAGCTGAGAGAGTTGGTGTACAGAGAGAAGAGGACCAATGACTGAGCCCTGAGGGACCCCAGTAGTCAGAGGACAAGGCTCAGACACAGATTCTCTCCAGGTTACCCGGTAAGTGCGGTCGGTGAGGTAGGATGAGAAGAGTGAGAGCGCGGTGCCTGAGATACCAGGTCCTGGAGGGAGGACATGAGGATCTGGTGGTTCACTGTGTCAAAGGCAGCAGAAAGGTCTAGAAGGATAAGGACAGAGGAGAGAGGATGCTCTAGCAGTGTGAAGGATAAGGACAGAGGAGAGAGGATGCTCTAGTAGTGTGAAGGATAAGGACAGAGAAGAGAGGATGCTCTAGTGTGAAGGATAAGGACAGAGGAGAGAGAGGCTGCTCTAGCAGTGTGAAGGATAAGGACAGAGGAGAAAGGATGCTCTAGCAGTGTGAAGGATAAGGACAGAGGAGAGAGGATGCTCTAGTGTGAAGGATAAGGACAGAGGGGAGAGGATGCTCTAGTGTGAAGGATTAGGACAGAGGATGCTCCAGCAGTGTGAAGGATAAGGAGAGAGGATGCTCTATCCAGTGTGAAGGATAAGGACAGAGGAGAGAGGATGCTCTAGTGTGAAGGATAACTCTCTACCTCCTTCTGTTTCATGGATTGGAGTTCCATTCATACATTGTCATATTCATGTAATGTGTTTATGTAACTTTGTAAATGCTGTTCATTCTGTACACATGACATCTATTGCTTCCGTCCATCCGGGGAGAGGGATCCTCCTCTGTTGCTCTCCTGAAGGTTTCTTCCCTTTTTTCCCTGTCAAAGGTTATTTTTGGGGAGTTTTTCCTGATTCGATGTGAGGTCCTGGGACAGGGATGTCGTATGTGTACAGATTGTAAAGCCCTCTGAGGCAAATTTGTAATTTGTGATATTAGGCTATACAAAATAAACTGAATTGAAATTGAATTGAATAACTACAGAGGAGAGAGGATGCTCTAGCAGTGTGGAAGATAAGGAGAGAGGATGCTCTAGTGTGAAGGATAAGGACAGGAGAGAGGATGCTCTAGCAGTGTGAAAGATAAGGACAGAGGAGAGAGGATGCTCTAGCAGTGTGAAGGATAAGGACAGAGGAGAGAGGATGCTCTAGTGTGAAGGATAAGGACAGAGGAGAAAGGATGCTCTAGCAGTGTGAAGGATAAGGACAGAGCAGAGAGGATGCTCTAGTGTGAAGGATAAGGACAGAGGAGAGAGGATGCTATAGCAGTGTGAAGGATAAGGACAGAGGAGAGAGGATGCTATAGCAGTGTGAAGGATAAGGACAGAGGAGAGAGGTTGAGTGGCCTTGAATCCAGACTGGTGAGGGTCAAGAAGGTTGTTATGGTGGAGATAGGAGGAGACAAGATATATACCACAAAGATAGCTCGCCACGCCAGCAAACCTTCCATTTAATCTTTTGGAGAATACACATACACACATTATCACATACACACATTCACACATTCACACATACAAACATTCACACATTCATTCACACTTACACACAACAGCAACAGAAGAGGATCCCTCTCCCCGGATGGACAGATGAATGGATGTCATGTGTACAGAATGAACAGCATTACAAAGTTACATAAACACATTACATGAATATGACAATGTATGAATGGAACTCCAATCCATGAAACAGAAGGAGGTAGAGAGGAGGGGCGATGAGGTGCATCAGCAGGGCCAACGCAAGACCGGCTCACCAGGCATCAGACACCGCCAGGTCCAATGGACCCTCTGAGACGTGAAGTCACAACGACTCCGGGGAGGAAGCAGAGTTAATAAGGTGCAATGGAGAGATGTAAATTCATCCATAAGGAAAGAGAGAAGAGGAGATAGTTGCTCATTGTATCCTAAAACATCCCCCAGCAGCCTATAAGCCTATAGCAGCATATCAAGGGGCTCGACCAGGGCTAACCTGATTCAGCCCTAACTATAAGCACTATTAAAGAGGAAAGTCTTAAGTCTATTCTTGAATGAGGTGACTGTGTCTGCCTCCAGGACTGAAAGTGGAAGCTGGTTCCATAAAAGAGGAGCTTGATAACTGAAGGCTCTTGCTCCCATCCTACTTTTTAGGACTCTAGGATATATAAAGGTAAATAAAATTGGTCCAAGCACAGAACCTTGTGGAACTCCGTGATTAATGCTGGTGGTCATTGAGGCTTCATTGTTTACAAATACAAATTGAGATCGATCTGATAAATAGGATTTAAACCAACTTAGTGCGGTACCTGAAATGCCAATCGACGGATCCAGTCTCTGTAATAGGATGTCATGATCAATGGTGTCGAACGCAGCACTAAGGTCTAACAAGACCAGTACAGAGATGAGTCCTTTATCAGCACTAAGGTCTAACAAGACCAGTACAGAGATGACTCCTTTATCAGCACTAAGGTCAAACAAAACAAGTACAGAGATGACTCCTTTATCAGCACTAAGGTCTAATAATACCAGTACGGAGATGAGTCCTTTATCTGATCCAATTAGGAGGTCATTTGTAATTTTCAACAGTGCTGTCTCTGTGCTGTGGTGTTTTCTAAATCCTGACTGAAACTCCTCAAATAAACTATTCTGATGTAGAAAGTCACACAACTGATTTGCGACTACTTTCTCAAGGATCTTAGAGAGGAAGGGAAGGTTAGAGATCGGTCTGTAGTTAGCCAACACCTCTGGATTAAGAGTGGGCTTCTTCAGGAGAGGTTTAATTACAGCTACTTTGAAGGAATGCGGTACATGACCTGTTAGCAAAGACACATTAACAATATCCAGCAGAGAGGTGCCAATTAAAGGCAACACGTCTTTAAGCAGCCTCGTTGGGATGGGGTCTAAGAGACAGGTAGACGGTTTAGAAGTAGAAACCGTTGAGGACAATTGGTCTAGGTTAATGGGAGAAAAGCTATCCAAATATACACCAGGGCATACAGCCGTTTCCATGGCCACTCCTCTTGATGACAGATCGGCAGTAGTTGAGGGCAAGAGATCATCAATCTTGCCTCTAATAGTTCAAATCTTTTCATTGAAGAAGTTCATGAAGTCATTACTACGGAGGTCTATAGGAATACACGGCTCCACAGAGCTGTGACTCTCTGTCAGCCTGGCTACAGTGCTAAAGAGAACCCTGGGATTGTTCTTATTTTTCTCTATTACTGATGAGTAATAGGCTGCTCTGGCATTACGGAGAGCCTTTTTATATGTTTTAAGGCTGTCTCGCCAAACTAAGCGTGATTCTTCCAGATTGGTGGAACGCCATATACTTTCGAGCTTTCGTGAAGTTTGCTTTAGGTCGCGGGTCTGAGGGTTATACCAGGGAGCAAACCTCCTTTGCCTCACTGTCTTTTTCTTCAGTGGGGCTATCAAGTCTAGTGTCATTCTCAGTGAGCCTGTAGCACTATCGACAAGATGATCAATCTGGGACGGACTAAAGTTAGCACAGGAGTCCTCCGTCACATTGAGACGTGGTATTGAATCAAATGCAGAAGGAATTGCTTCTTTAAATTTAGCTACAGCACTGTCAGTTAGACATCTGGTGTAGAAACTTTTGACTAACGGTGTACACTCCGGGAGTATAAACTCAAAAGTTATGAGGTAATGGTCTGACAGAAGAGGGTTCTGTGGGAAGACCTCCAAATGCTCAATGTCAATGCCAATGTAAGAACAAGGTCGAGGGTGTGTCCAAAGCAGTGAGTGGGTTTCTGTAGTCGCTGACAGAAGCCAATCAAGTCCAACAATGAGATAAATGCAGTACTAAGGCAATCATTATCAATATCCACATGAATATTAAAATCTCCTACAATAATAACCTTATCAGTTTTAGGGACTAAACTTTGAAAATTCAGATATAAATTCTGAATATGGACCTGGTGGCCGGTACAGTATAACAAATAGGATTGGCTGTAATGTTTTCCAGGTTGGATGTGAAAGTCTAAGAACAAGGCTTTTAAATGAGTTGTAGTTTAATTTAGGTTTAGGATTCATTAATAGGCTTGAGTCAAAGATGGCTGCTACTCCACCTCCTCGGCCGGTGCCTCCAGGAATGTGAGTATTAATATGCGTTGGAGGAGTTGATTCATTTAGGCTGACATTGTCAGGATCTGTAGTGGATCTGTAGTGTTGTGTCGTGTTTCCGGTTTTATTTTGAAGTCCTTGTCTCTCGCGTCCTCTGTTTCTCTGCACTTCCTGTCCCTGTGATTGTCTGCCCTGTCCCTGATTGTTTCCTCCTGTGTCCAATCACCTGCACCAGCCCTCTGTATTTAAGTCCTGTTCATGTCATTCCCCTTTGTCGGTTCGTCTTGTGTTGATCACTGAAGATCGTGTGTGTGAGCTTGTTCTGTCTGCGTTGAAGCCTGTTGTGCAATAAAGTTGCCTTTCCCTCATTGACGGCGTTTGGGTCCAGTTACCTGCAGCTGCACATAACAGAACGAACCGACCCAGGATGGACCCAGCCTACAACCCCTTCGAAGGGACCCGCTTGGCCTATGGGGGCCCTCGTAGCCTCCAGAAGGGGAACTACAACCCCCATAGGGTCTCGGCAACAAACCCCTTCGAAGGGACCCGCTCGGCCTATGGGGGCCCTCGTAGCCTCCAGAAGGGGAACTACAACCCCCATAGGGACTCGGCACCAGACCCCTTCAACGGGACCCGTTGGGCTTATGGGGGGCCTCGTAGCCCCAGGGGCAGAGGTCACGCAGGCCCAGACCCGGAGTGGGGGGCGCAAACCTCCGGACCGCGTCGGTGGAGGGTTCCGGCTGCAGCCTCCGTGCCGCAGATCACTCTGGTTCCCGCAGTCGCCTCCGTGCTGCAGCCCTCGCCTGTTCCTGTTGCCGCCTCCGTGTTCCGGCCAACCCCAACTTCCTGTGACCTGTCGGACTTCCGGCCGGCCCTTGCTTACCTTGCCTTGTCCCAGGATGCTCTCCGGGACATGATGGAGTCACTCCGAGCGGTGAGCATGGTCCTGCTTCGGCCACAGTCCACGCCGCTGGGGGACTGTGTTGGGACGTCTGGAATCCGCCCCTTGAGGTGGGGGGTTATGTCAGGATCTGTAGTGGATCTGTAGTGTCGTGTTTCCTGTTTTATTTTGAAGTCCTTGTCTCTTGTGTTCTGTTTCTCTGCACTTCCTGTCCCTGTGATTGTCTGCCCTGTCCCTGATTGTTTCCTCCTGTGTCCAATCACCTGCACCAGCCCTCTGTATTTAAGTCCTGTTCGTGTCATTCCCCTTTGTCGGTTCGTCTTGTGTTGATCACTGAAGATCTTGTGTGTGAGCTTGTTCTGTCTGCGTTGAAGCCTGTTGTGCAATAAAGTTGCCTTTCCCTCATTGACGGCATTTGGGTCCAGTTACCTGCAGCTGCACATAACAGACATATTCTTCATGGCTCAGCCAGGTTTCAGTAAGACACAATAAATCAATGTGATTGTCTGATATTAAATCATTTACTAATACAGCTTTAGATAACAGATCTAATATTTAGGAGTCCACATTTAATTATCCTGTTTTGTTGCACTGTTGCAGTAGTGATGTTAACCTGTATGAGGTTTTTTTGTATGACTCCTCTTCTGGTTACTTTTGATTTAATTAATTTAAGTGGCCGTGGGACGGACACAGTCTCTATATAGTTAAGGGTGGGTAACTGCTCGAATGGAAGTGCAGAGAAGGGTGGAAGACTACAACTCTGCTTCTGCTTCCTGATCTGAACTCTGGGTCATGGATTAAGTCCGTTAATCAACTTGGCCATGTTCACAGAAATGAGACGCGCTCCATCCCAAGTGGGATGAATGCCGTCTCGACTCATCAGATCAGGCTTTCCCCAGAAAGTCCTCCAGTTATCTATGTAGCCCACATTGTTTGCTGGGCACCACCTGGACAACCAGCGGTTGAATGACGACATGCGGCTATACATGTCGTCATTGATCAGATTGGGGAGAGGGCCAGAGGAAACTACGGTGTCCGACATTGTCTTGGCATAAGCACACACCGATTCCACATTAATTTTAGTGACCTCCGACCGCCGCAGTCGGGAGTCATTACCGCCGGCGTGTATTATAATCTTACTGTAACTACGCTCATCTTTAGCCAGCAGTTTTAAACAAGATTCAATGTCGCCCGCTCTGGCCCCCGGGATGCATATGACTTTGGTCCCTGGCTTCCCTATCTTCACGTTTCTGACTATGGAGCTACCTATAACCAGAGTGGGTTTCTCAGCGGGTTCGTCACTGAGTTCGAAGCTCAGTGGGCTTCTGTTCAGACTTAAAACCCCTTCGAACAGTCACCCAGCCATCCGGCTGCTCGGGGGCTGCTGGGTGACAGCTAACAGAGGCTAACGCTAAAGCCTCCGCACCGGCTATGGGGGGAGGCGGGCTAACTAGCGTAACTGTCTGAGCTTCGATGGTGCGGAGCCGTGAATCTAACCCACTTAGAACTGCCTCCAACCAGCAAATTAACTACACTTGTTGCATGTACCGTTATCATTAAGAGAGGCAGAGGAATAGCTCTACATGAGACACTCTGAGCAAGAGGGAGCGGGGGGGGAGAAGACATCGCAAGCTGCTAAGCTGGCAACCGGAAGTGATGCAATACTCTTACCGGAAGAGAGAGAGCGATGCGTTCAGGAGCGCATTAGTTGATTAAGAGGGAGAAGCCATAAGTAATACCACAAGTAATACTACATACCACAAGTAATGGCACAGGTAATACCACAAGTAACGCTACAGGTAATACCATCAGTAATATAACAAGTAATACCATAAGGAATACCACAAGTAATACAAGTAATACCACCAGTAAGTGCCATTCAAGTGCTAATCTGTCTTTATTCAAGGTATAGTCGGAAAAGATGTGGTTTTAAAAAAAGAAAAGTCTAAAACATAGAAATATGAAAGCATATGTTGCTGTGATGGAGCTTCATACTCCTTCTAACCCTGCTGCTGATGAGCCTCCCGGTGGCTCTCCAGCTGCTCCTCAGCGTTTCCTGGAGGACGGACACACAACCACACACCATCATTCAAACATAGAAACATGTCATCCAGCTTTGGACAGACCATAATGCTTTCCTTACCTCCTAGAAGGGGCTGTATTCCTCTTACAGACAACCTCACCGCCAGTGACTTCAACATTGTATTCTATTAGACATTTGGGCAACTTTGACATTACCATGGCAACACAATCAAATCAGTTCCTCCTGGAGTCCAGTTGGACATTGGTGCCCAAACTGAGATATCAGGCCTAAACTAAATAAAGTTAGCTCACGTAATGCAATGAAAATTCAGAGTGAAATCATGTTGATATCACTTTGTGATCGACTTCAAGTTACACAAGCATAGAAAAATGATATCGTTGAACTGCTGTGGCTGCGGCAGCACAACACCGGTTATGGTGGTTATGTTTTGGGGTTGTACATCTATCAAATGTGTAATAAGATGATTCTAGTTCACGTTATTAAACCAGCAGCCAGTCCACCGCTGAGCCTTCACTCCTAAAAATGTTTTGTTTTCATGCTGGTCGTGTATATGTGGGCCGATACGTCAGGAACACTTTTTGATCCTCCGTTCACCGTGTGAGGAACAGTGTTCACTGTAAGGTAACACAGGGTTATTGATACACTAAAGGTCCTTTGTGGGTGAACTATTCCTTTATGACGTTTATTCAAACAAATTAAACCAGGTTTTGGTTTGAATGCTTAAATGTCAAAATGTAATTGTGTCCCCCATGGATTGTTAAACTACACTCATTTAAAACCCCATGTGGAGCGACAGGTATGTAAAAGTAAATCTCTCTACTTACATCATTGGATGGGGGAATTATTTGGTCACGACTATGTGGTATAAGTTATGTCTACATTAGTCCAAAATATTTTTATTTACTGGTGCTTTAATTTAAAAATATTTTGGGCAACTCTAAACAATTGGTACATAACCTCCAGAAAAGTCCACGAGGTTTTCAGATTCAGACTTGAACAAATTGAGAACTATTGCAATATTACGAATCCATATTATAATGCATACCTCCTGTTGACAGCAATCACCACTGAATGCATGTAAAGCTACTGTGAGGAATATAATCATATCTTACTATGCATGAAGCGTCTCGGGATCAAATAGCAACTATGAATCAAAACCCCGCTGACCCCTTGTGTGACACCCTCAATGTCTCGGCTCGAATAGATTACAACAATGAATTCAGAATAGAGCTTTGGTAGGTTTCATTGATATTCAGTCGGAGAAGGAAAAGGAAACATGAGTTCCAGACGCTGTTCAACACATCGTAAAGGACGGTTGTGAAGCTGACTTCATGAAGCTTTATTCAATCAAACACCAGACACACAGGTATTCATACAGATCAACGCGTCAGTGATATGTTGACACGTGGTGCGCTACAGCACGACCAGCAGGCTCTCGCTCCAGAGAGCCAGGACCAGGCTGACTTTGGCCTCCGCTGTGGGCAGCTGGAGCTGGGCCACTGCCAGCTGCTGGGCCTGCTGGAGCTGCCGCAGCGCCTGGAGGTGGGACAGGGGGAACTGCAGGCCCTGCAGAGACAAAGACCACGACTGTATGACGGGAGTGGCACCGGACTTTACATTCATGCAACCACAACAACACAAAATTGGATTTACCCCCCTCTCTTTTTTTAGTGTAACATCCTAAAATTTGACGACATTCAAAGCTTCAATTGAAATCCTCAAAGCTGAAATGTAAAAACAGGCAGACACGCCCCTCCACCAGCTTCTACAGATTGATTAGATAACATCTCAGTTATGATGTGTAGAGTAGAGTAACATGACGCAGTGGGGGGGTCTGCCCCGATGTCACGGATCCACACGCAGTATGAAAAAGATAAACACAATGTAAACATCCATCCATCCATTTTCAATACCGCTTATCCTCATTAGGGTCGCGGGGCGCTGGAGCCTATCCCAGCTGACATAGGGCGAAGGCAGGGGACACCCTGGACAGGCCGCCAGTCCATCGAGGGCACATGTAGGGACATACAACCATTCACTCTCACATTCACACCTATGGGACATTTAGAGATCAATTAACCTGCAGCATGTCTTTGGACTGTGGGAGGAAGCCGGAGAGCCCGGAGAGAACCCACGCTGCCACGGGGAGAACATGCAAACTCCACACAGAAGGACCGCTCCGACCGGGAATCGAACCCGCGGCCCTCTTGCTGTGAGGCGACAGTGCTAGCCACTACACCACCGAAAACACTAGTATGAACCTGAAAATGATACGCCACCTTTATTATTGTTGCTCTTTTTGCAGGCGAGCTGATCCCTGGTGTGTGTATATATGTCTATATTTATATTCATAAAGGCAGTCATGAAGGTAAAGAAACACAATGTGCCAGCCAGAGATACATAATGAAAGACTGGAGCCCAAAAGACTACGTTAACATAAATAAACAAAACAAATGTAAATAAACAAAACATACATGGCAATAAAAGAAGGACAGGATAACGTGCAGAACATTTCTTGGTGGAGTGGAGAGAGATCATTGTGATTTATTAAGACGCATACTGGGAGGTGTTGACTCCAGGATGGTAAACAGGGTCTCTCTTACCCTGGAGAGGTGCTGGTCCTCCTCTTCGTCATAGCCCTCACCCATCATGTGGCTCTCCCTCTGGTTCTTCAAGGAGTGTAAGACAAAGACCAGCTGCTGTGTGGCCTCATCCTGACACACACACACACACACACACACACACACACACACACGTTACTGACTTCAGTCTCCTCAGTTTGTCTGCATATCTGATAGACTTACTGTTTTCTCTTGGCTGGGCTCCACCGTCATCACCATGTGGTCTTTAAACCTCAAACACACCATATCTTCCAAGGCAGGAATCCTCCCAGCTGTGAGAGACACAGACACACAGACACACACAGACACACACACTCTCTCACACTCAGTTACATGCACATGTGCACGTAAAGACAAAGTGAACGCCATCACAGTTTTAACGCATACAAACAAGCACAACGAGCTCACATGGTTCAAGCTGCTCCGGCAGGCCGTGGGGGGGCAGTCGGTTCATGATGAAGTCTCTCTTCATGTGAGTGGAGCGGACCTCCAGCATCCCGTTGGCCAACTCATCAGCCAGAGATCTGAGGCCGGCGGCCAGCGTCCTGCCGGTGTCCGGGTTCCCCCCGTGACCCTGCACACCCAGACATGGTCCCGCGTGGTAAACGATAAACGCTGATGCAACGTCTCCCTTGCAGTGTTTGCAGGTCTGTTTGTTTGTTTACCAACTGAGCTCATGCAAAATGTCACATGATTTCTATGGCAACATGCCAATGTGCTGCGTGATCTGCGTAAGCACTGCTCCCCCCGACCTCCACAGGACGTCGTCATGGACCAGCTTGTTATCGTCCATTTTCCCTTGTTTAAATGTGTTGTGTGCAAGACTATCGTTATCATATTTAAATGGGATATTGTTTCAGTTGCAAACATCTAAATGCTTCATTCTGGACGGACAACCCAAAGAGTGAAGTGGTGTCACAGCGGTCCAGACAAAGAGCCTACCAGCAGGAGTCCTCTGGGCATGCCCTCCCTCAGGCGGACTTCAGTCTGGCTCCGGTCACTCAGCAAGCTGGGAAATATGTCCAACAGCAAATCTCCCCACGACCTGAGTTAGAGACAACGTGACACTCTTCATCAGCCACACACACATTCACTGAGGTTGGCACACCTGACCAGACACCCCCAAACCTGTGTTCATGTCATCACCAAATGTGCTGTTCTGTGGAAACACACAGCCAGTTATTGGACTAATCCAATGATCAGGTGCATCATCGTAAGGAGCACGACATCCCATAGAGGCTCCTGCTATCCACATGTCATGTGGAGTTACCCTGTATTAGGGAGGAATGATGTATTACACAACCCTTTAGTGATGATCAAACTCATTTTCTTGGATGAAACTATGATCTGTTTATGTTCCATATTCTATTGACTTTGTCCTCTGCTGTATTGATCGTAGTTCTTTTATTCGAAGCAGACAGCATCTCTTTATACTAATTATATTCTGAGGCCAAACCTAATCAAATATTAGAATTCCAATACTGGGAGGGAATTCAATTCAGGTTATTTTGTATAGTGTATATTTTGGAAGAGTTGGTTTGAATTTCATGTGCACAAGTGTGAACAAAAGCTGAGTTATTTATGTTGTATGTGCATAAGTAGGTCCATGTGTGTTGCCACTGAATGCTACGTGGACGAGGACCTCCCTCACATTCTCTGGTAAGTGCTGAGAGTCAAGTGGGTGGAGTGGTCCACTCCTGCTGGGGTGCTGGCCTGATGGATGGTTCCTCTGGGGAAGTACAGAAGGTCCCCTGCCTGAGGGAGGAGAGGATCTTACTCACACAAGAAAACACATTGTATATGCTGGGCTTGTGTGTGTGTGTGTGTGTGCGTGTGCGTGTGCGTGCGTGCGTGTGCGTATATATATATATATATATATATAGATAGATAGAGTCCGGGTGCTGTACCTTCAGCACAATGTCATGGGTCGGGCTGCCCATCCTCTCCTCTGACTCCAGGCTGTACTCTGCTGCCAGAGGAACCGTGGGGGTGTAGAGGAGCCAACGCTTCTGCCCCTCCAGCTGCAGGATGAATACCTGGAAGAAGAGCACCATCAGCATGACTACATGAGTCTCCTGTGTGCGCTGCTTGGATAAAGGGGTCCACATTACAGTCAAACATCTACTTTGTAAAATAAGATTTTCAAAACCCATCATGAGCACATCAAATCCGCATTGATTGATTCAAAGTACATGAACCCTGTTGTGCATTGTGTAGAATCATTCAGATGAGCTCAAAATACAAATCATGGAGCGTCCCATCCTGTACAAGGACAACTTTCACTTTTGTAAATGAAGCTGGAATGACTTGTGTACTTTGAATTAATTTCTCTAGATTTTGCAGACTTGAATATGTTCACACTCAAGTTCACTCAAGCAGATGGTTGCAGTACTTTGAGAAAGCTTGTGTCCTCAATATGAAGAGGCTTTGGAACCAGTGGTTACCTCAACGTCATCGTAGTGGGCTGGAAGGCCCTGGGACTCCTGTGGTGTGATGTAGACGTTCGAGCCCACCAAGCCCCCGAAGAAACACTCCAGCTGCTCCTGGATCCTCCACAGCTCGTCCTGACCACACAGGAGACATCTCATACACACTGCTGCTCACACGGCAGAATGAGGTTGTTCTTTCTGCATTTACATTAACACCAAATGTGTTAATGTAAATGTAATACTTATTATAATTCAATGAGAAAAACTTACATTTAGTTGAAAAACACAAGTGGCCCTCGATCATTACCGAGCCACACCGGTGTCTTTGGGCTCTAAATATTTAGGGGCCCCAGTGGGCCTGTTTTCAAGAGGGGGATTTGTTCAGCTGATATTCTAATAGAGGAATATCAAAACTAAGCTTCTATTTCTATTGTGAGGGTTGAAGAGGATCTTTGATTATTGCAGCTGGTTATGAACACTGAAACAGGAAGCTGTTTTACCAATGACTGAAGACTCCTCTTCAACTGGGGCTCAGAGGGATCCAGGTCTGTTTCTGCCCGTTCACCTCGTGGTCACACCCTGTACAGTGTGTTATTGTTTTCTCCATGTATAAAAGAACATCTCTTTGTGATCATTGATCAGTGCAGCTGTAGGCAGTGCAGAAGAGCCAGGACTTCCTCTCTCACCTTGAACCTCTGCGGCTGGTGGAACTGGATGGTGGCCTTGCTCTGGAGGAAGCTCTTGTTGAGCGCGCCGCTCTTAACCCGCCCCTGCTTGTTGAGCACTTTCTTCTTGCCGTTGATGCAGCGCACGACGTTGACGTCCCTGCAGTACTCCAGGTCCTCGGAGCACAGGCCCGGCAGGTCGGACAACTGGAACAAGGACCGGTAGTAGGAGGCCGTGTCAGGGTCGGACCTCTGCAGGTGGAGGGGTTTCTTTTCCCAGTACTCGCTGAAGAACTGCTCCGTCCCCATGGGCTGGATGAGGCTCTGGAACAGGCGGACCGGGCTGTCGAAGCACAGGGGGGATTGGGTGTCCGTGTGCTGGACCTTGCTCTGTTTGGGAGGGAGCTGCTCTCCACCGCTGCTCCCTCTCTTTGCAGTCTTTGCTTTGCTTTTCTTTGGCATGGTGATCTGAAAAAGGAGACAGAGTTCAGAGAGCGTCATCGGTGAGATGCTGAACCTCGGAGGTACTGGAGGAACCATTTGCCGTACGGCTATTTCTGCTACCGACGGGCCACAACGGATCAGGTTTGGTGAATTCCTTTTGGAAATAAATGTCTTAACAACTGAATGCTCTGAATGCTAAATCATTTTGCTGGCCTCCGTCTGCATTAAGGGGTTTTCTAATGGAAACGCCCACAAAGCATCCGCAATGGTAACCCAGCAAGCTGATCAATAAGGTTATGAATAATGTGACGCTAGCCCAAGCTGAGTCAACAAATAACAGAAAGGGTTACTTCAGATGGATGTATGTGCACTTACTGTGCTCATCCTGAAACACACACACATACACACGCGCGTCTCGTGGCTTTCAACAGAGGATACAACACTAGCAGTCTTGTCCCAATCACGTGGGGAGGCTCCACGTGCAGACACAAGTTTCCCTTAACACAAAGTCCCCAGACACCTCTATGTCTCTCTCTTCCGGTGCTTTCGGGTGACATGTTTGGTTCACTTTGATGGGACTACTTTAGCTTGACTGAGTGTGTGTTGCTCGTGCATGTAAAAACCCTCCAAGTGTACACGCGCCTGAAATGTGTTTCTTAAATCAATAAGCACAAAGTGCGCAGGATTATGAAGCAAACCTCTGTACTTTCAGCCCGATCAATATATTATAATAATAATAATAATAGTATTTGCGACAGTGTCGCGGTTTGACGGCATTTCGCCTAAAGAGTAACCACGGATGTCGCAGCGCGGCGCTTTGATGTGCCGCTCTCTGCGCGTGCAGTTCTGTCCACAGACAGTATTTCACACGTTTGTCTCACCTCTTTAACGGCAGCTGAGACGAGCACCACGTGAACCAAGTTGTGTGTTTCGCTAAACATGTCCGACTGGAAACTCGGTACCGGCATAGACTGTGGATCGCGGTGTGGCCGTGGGGGGGCGCTGTTATGCGGGAATCCCTCTCTGAGTGGGAGCCTGCTGGTCTTTGTTCCAGTCACAGGCCCAGTGGTGTCACGCGACGTGACCTTCATTTAAACGTGTGGGTTTCAGCTTTGATGAAGAAGAGACACTGCATGCAGTATTGTTTCTTATTGTTTTATTCTAAACGATATTGTGACTTTCACTCCAACTGACCAACTGTAGCAGGGAACTAAACACAAATATATGTTTGTAAAAATGGATATAACAATATGAGTTCACATTTTCAGGAGGCCTTAGTGTTGCACTGAGTTGTTGAGCAGTGACACTAATAATTGTAGAAGAGATGAACAAAGGGATCCATCTATTTATCTATATGTTACAGTATGTGATAATATTGATCTTTTTATTAACTGTACCATGGTGTGTAGGTCACGAATGTCCTGACATGTCGGAACCAGAACACCCACATGGCTGGTTCCCAGAGAGCAACACTGATAAACAAGGGAGGGGTGGGAATCTTCCCAAATATACATCTGAGACTTTCTACTGATTAGACGGACGATTACCTCTCATTCAATGCTGTCAACACTTTAAAAAAAGAGAATTGTCTTGAAACTCAAAGTATTCAAAACTAATGAGAGGGCATAAGTAATGAATTAGGTTATTTGTAAATTATAGACAGGAGAATAACAGCATCCCAATCATCCACCCCCACCTGTATGTAACAGTAAACATCCGTTTTCTTAATCATGCTGCCTCACCTCTACAGCTTCATCTGTGGTATATGAGCTCTTACTGTAAAATATGTCTGACGCTGTCCTCTGGTGGAGTGTCCATGTGTGCACAGGACACTTCTTCATGGGGTCATGGGAGGCTGGACTGTCAGCGGGGCTGTTAACCTTCATTCACTACATTAATTATTCAGTTTCAAGTGACACTCATGGAAATCATTTTAATTCCCACTTCCGTGGTGGACAATGATCAAACTTTCTTAGCCAGCGTATTGTTTAATATGTTATTTATTAACATTTATCATTCTCTGCAAAGCAAGGCCATGAATGAAAAAGACTCCTCCTCCCATTAATGTGAAGATGTGAGCTATAATCCTTCCCTTGACTCGTGTTTGGTGGCATGTATGCATTCTAATTACCACCCAGATCAATTTTTAATCTGATTAATGATTGTCGATATGGCTTTCTTAAAAATCATTGAACTTCCTTGGAACTATTACGACTCATCCAAATGCTGCTGTTAATGTGAACACAGGCGCTCCAGCAGAGGCTCATGAGGCTCAGGAGGACTTTCAAAGTAATCCGGTTTGAATAACTCGGGCCTGACATGGGTTTTCCATTTTAAAAAAGTACAATTGTCTCGATAAAGAGATAAATTAGATCTACTTTTGCTTCATTGACAGATTCATATATGAATATGCACATGTTTTTAAGCCACCGTTAGCTGGTGGGAGGGTCGGCTATAAAGGCACCTGAACATGGATGCGGTTCGTCCCTTGCCTGGCTGGGTATGTTGTAGAGAGAAGCAAGAGATGTCATGTGACCAGATGAACAGTTACAGAGTTACAACACATTACATGAATATGACAGAAATTATGAACAATTAGTAGTAGGCATGGACCACGATCCAGACCTCCACAATCCATGAAACAGAAGGAGGTAGAGAGGAGAGGGGGGGGGGCATCAGCAGGGCCATGGAGGCAGGAGGCAGTGCCACATATACAGTATATGCTGCTATAGGCTTATAGGCTGCTGGGGGATGTTTTAGGATTCACTGAGCACCTATCTCCTCTTCTCTCTCTCCTTATGGATGAATTTACATCTCTCCATTGCACCTTATTAACTCTGCTTCCTCCCCGGAGTCGTTGTGACTTCACGTCTCATAGGGTCCATTGGACCTGGAGGTGTCTGATGCCTGGTCCTGGGTCCTGACTCTGGGGAGAGGGATCCTTCTCTGTTGCTCTCCTGAAGGGTTCTTACCTTTTTTCCCCCTGAAAGGTTTTTTCCTGTGTTTTTTTGGGGAGTTTTTCCTGATCCGATGTGAGGTCAAAGGTCAGGGATGTCGTATGTGTACAGATTGTAAAGCCCTCTGAGGATCATTTGTAATTTGTGATTTTGGACTATATAAAATAAACTGAATTTGATTCAGCCCTAACTATAAGCACTATTAAAGAGGAAAGTCTTAAGTCTGTTCTTAAATGAGGTGACTGTGTCTACCTCCCGTACTGAAAGTGGAAGCTGGTTCCATAAAAGAGGAGCTTGATAACTGAAGGCTCTGGCTCCCATCCTACTTTTTAGGACTCTAGGAACCACGAATAGCCCCGCATTTAGTGAGCGCAGCTCTCTAGTGGGGCAATATGGTACTACAAGCTCCTTAAGATATGATGGTGCATCACCAATCAAGGCTTTGTAGGTGAGGAGAAGAATTTTAAATGTGATTCTTGATTTTACAGGGAGCCAGTGCAGAGCAGCTAATACAGGAGTCATGTGATCTCTTTTCTTAGTTCTTGTGAGTACACGAGCTGCAGCATTCTGGATCAACTGGAGGGATTTAAGAGACTTATTAGAGCAGCCTGATAATAAGGAGTTGCAGTAATCTAGTCTGGAAGTAACAAACGCGTGAACCAGTTTTCTGCAATTTTAGCGAGCTGGTTGGTCTCTTGTGGTTTGATCGATAGATCGAATAGGGAAGGTAGCGCTGTAGTAGCACTTTGGTAGCACTTAAATGTCTCTTACTGATAGCACTTTGTAGTTTAACTTTATTGAAGAAATTGTACTTGCTTGATTCTTGTTGTTCTGAGTTTGGACTCATGGTTTAAAGCACTTATTGTAAGTCGCTTTGGATAAAAGCGTCAGTATTGTAATGTAATGCAATGTAATAAATATAATTCAGTATCGTCTGCATAGCAATGAAAGTTTGTGCAGTGTTTCCTGATAATATTGCCCAAAGGAAGCATATATAAGGTAAATAAAATTGGTCCAAGCACAGAACCTTGTGGAACTCCGTGATTAACGTTGGTGGTCATTGAAGCTTCATCGTTTACAAATACAAATTGAGATTGATCTGATAAATAGGATTTAAACCAACTTAGTGTGGTACCTGAAATGTGAATCGACTGATCCAGTCTCTGTAATAGGATGTCATGATCAATGGTGTCGAACGCAGCACTAAGGTCTAATAATACCAGTACGGAGATGAGCACTGTCAGTTAGACACCTGGTGTATAAACTTTACATGTCATGTCATGTAGCTGATGCTTTTATCCAAAGTGACTTACAGTCATACACTGTAGAACAGCTACAGGGAACAATTCAGGGTTAAGTGTCTTGCTCAAGGACACATCAACTAGGGCGGGGATTGAACTGCCAACCCCTTGATTGAAAGATGGACCTGCTAACCACTGACCCACAGTCGACCCACGACTTACGGTGTACACTCCAGGAGTATAAACTCAAAAGTTATGAGGTAATGGTCTGACAGAAGAGGGTTCTGTGGGAAGACCTCCAAATGCTCAATGTCAATGCCATATGCAAGAACAAGGTGGAGGGTGTGGCCAAAGCAGTGAGTGGGTTTCTGTACTCTCTGACAGAAGCCAATCGAGTCCTACAATGAGATAAATGCAGTACTAAGGCAAACATTATCAACATCTACATGAATATTAAAATATCCTACAATAATAACATTATCAGTTTTACATTCTGAATATGGACCTGGTGGCCGGTACAGTATAACAAATAGAATTGGCTGTAATGTTTTCCAGGTTGGATGTGAAAGACTAAGAACAAGGCTTTTAAATGAGTTGTAGTTTAGTTTAGGTTTAGGATTCATTAATAGGCTTGAGTCAAAGATGGCTGCTACTCCACCTCCTCGGCCAGTGCTGTTTTTTAAAACCAGGGTTACAGTGACTAATAAAGGCTGTAAGGTGGCAGTCACGTTTATGACAGCTTCACAGTTTCCCTCCAAGAAACTATCCAGATGGAGTCTTCCTCTCCGCGGTGCCTCAACGGAGCTCTGTGGTGGAAACCTCAACAGAACGTGCAAATCCAGAAGTAAAGCTCAACATAAATACAACCCAGGCACTCCACCAGGGGGCACCACGACAATACAAATGAATAGTCATGTTTTGAGAACTGGTGTTTTCACCCCACAATTGTGAATGCGTGCATATATATATATATATATATATATATATATATATATATATATATATATAGCGAGACAGATCTTTTTTTGATTTTTACAAAAACACTTTATTTACATATTTTTTAATTTTACACATACAATACAGTGTTAATGTAATAAATAACAAAAATTAAATTAAAAAGACTTGTTTTTATTTTCAGTCAGTTAAAAAGTGTGGAAAGGACAGCTGATCATTAACCACCTCACACAGCACGTTTTTAAAACACCAACGCTCTTTAAAAGACTCAATATTGGAGAGGTGTCGATAAAAACCGAACTCGATAAAAATCCTTTCTGTAAAAACAACGTTGAGACGTATAAAAAACAATGTTAAAAGAGAGAAGAGACTGGTGAGGCACTTTTTTGAGGGGGGCTTTGTATAGAATTCCCCACTGTGGGCTGGGTCCATCCTGTCCCCATTTCTTTGTCCACACAGTGGGGGGTCTGCCGCTCAGTCCGACCTGGTGCATGCACTTCACGCAGTTGCGGTACAGAGTCTCTTTGTCCGCTTTCCTTATTGTCAGCTTTGCTGCGTGAATGACTCTCAGAAGGGGGCCGGTCCTCTCTCCCAGCCCCGGGCTCATGATGATGTCCGGGTAGGGGTCTGCAGTGTGCAGACTGTTCTCGGTCCGGTCGCCCATCAGAAGGTCCCGGTCTTTTCTTGTCAGTCTCTGGGACCACAGCTCAAGGATCCTCCTCGCCACCCGGAGAGACTGCAGCCCCAGCAGAGTGCCCAGGGCCTGGCTGTCGGTCAGTGCCGGCCCCACTGCATCCACCAGCTGCTGCAGGGTCAGAGTTCCAGACTGGGTCAGTGTCGCCATCAGGCCGTGCTTGGTGTGGTCGCTAACGTCCAGCCTGGCTCCATTGACGAGTGGTTCTCTCAACAACCAGTGCAGAGAGTTGGCTTCTGGGCACCTTTTATGGTTAAAAAGGGACCATGACTTAAAAACACCCTGATAAAAAGGAGGCAACATAGTTTGTTTTAAAAATGTAGGATCCTTTAAAAACAGAGCATCATCCAACCCCAGGTTATTGGCACGCCTCAGGATGCTGCTGGCCACATCTCTCCACACCAGATCTGCCTGTCCTGTGAGGTACCTTTGAATAAACTGTAGTCTTAAAGTGGCAGTCCGGCTGGCCAGGTGGACAAGGCCCTGCCCCCCCCCCCCCCCCCTCCTCCCTGGCTAAAAACACCACCCACTGTGGCACCCAGTGTATACCCTCCCAGAGGAAGTCCACCATCTTCCTCTGGATTTCTGCAAGTATGCCTGGGAGGGGGGGTCCACACAGGTTAACCGGTGACACAACTGGGATGCCACTAAGTTATTTAAAACCAGCACTCTCCCTCTAAGCGACATCTGGGGGAGCAGTCATTTCCATTTTTTAAGCTTTTCTTCAACCTTTTCTATGACGGTCTCCCAAAAACACCCCTAGATACTTTAACCCGCCTCTCTTCCACTCCAGGTTTCCGGGAAGAACTGGGAGAACGCACTCGCCGACAGCGAGGGCTTCACTTTTTCCCCAGTTCACCCTTGCTGCCGATGCTGAGCTAAAATCCTTTATTATAGTATAATAAAGGATTTTATATAATACATACCCGCTAAAATGTCACCCTCGTTCTGGTTTTTAATAAAAAATATGATATCATCCGCATAAGCAGATAAAATCATTCCTCCATTAAAACCCGGATAAAACAACCCCTGAGTGCTGGAACCTATTTTGTGGTGGAGTGTCAGCCCGCCGGACTCCCTCCTCAGCCCGGTCACACAGTGACACCCGGTACCTCAGAGCGCGCTGCCAGGGAGCTACGTGCTTGGAGGCGGGTACAAGCTCCAACTCACACCTGAAGCCACTCAGCTCGTCCCACAGCTGCAGCTCGTCAGCTCGTTGTATTCGAGATAAAGAGCAGGACTGTCTGTGCTGACGTTGCGAGTTCGTGCCATGATGTCCGTGGACTTTCCTCCTCGGTTCTTTGCTGAGTTTTCCCTTGCGTCTTTGCTGACTTTTTGTATGGAGTATTTTCTTGGTTTTTTTGTATGGATTATTTTCTGTTCGACCATCAAGTGGATTACCTTTTTTTCTCTTCCCCTGGAGGGTTTGATGTTCAATCACTCGTGGATTAAGGGGACGCTTTGAGTTTTTTGTGTTTCTTTTTCCTAGCGACTTGTGCTCTAATAAACTACGCCGTGTGTTCGGCTAAGACTAAAACCTTCCTGTTGTTGTGCGCTTGGGGTCAGAGACAAACCATAACAGAGAGGTTCAAGGGAGAGAGTGTAGAGCATTCCAGACAGAGCACAGCCCTGCCTGGCTCCTCTACACACCCTAAAAGGAGCAACAGTCAACATCCCTTTACAGCACCTTGATCTTAGCTATGAAACCAGCGCTGAACCCAAAACTCTCAATCACTTTCCACAAGAAACCCTGTTCAACGTGGTCAAAAGCCTTTTCCTGGTCGAGGGAAAACAAACCAGTGTCCACACCTAATGAACTAGAGACATCCAAAACATCTCGAATTAGGTGGACGTTGTCCACCATGGACCTGCCAGGGACGCAGTAGGTCTGGTCCCGGTGGATGACCTGCTCCATAAACTTCCCCAGCCTGGAGGCCAAAGCTTTGGACAGGGGTTTGTAGTCCACACAGAGCAGTGACACAGGGCCCGGTTCTTGATGTTATGCAGCTTCCCCTTTTTGGTCAGCAATGTGAGGACTGCCCTCCTGCAGGACACTGGCATGGAACCATAGGCCATCCATCCATCCATTATCAGCCGCTTATCCGGGGTCGGGTCGCGGTGGCAGCAGGTTCAGCAGGCCGACCCAGGCCTCCCTCTCACCCGCAACACTTTCCAGCTCATTCTCGGGGATCCCGAGGCGTTCCAAGGCCAGCCGGGAGATATAATCCCTCCAGCGTGTCCTCGGTCTTCCCCGGGGCCTCCTACCATAGGCCAAACACTCATTAAAAACCTCTGAGAAACCCTCCAGGAGAGCTGGTTCTTCCTGGCACTCAGTGGAATATAATTGTTGATAAAAACTCACGGCCCGCCCTCGTATCTGGCCCGGTTCCGTTATTCCTGCCCTGTGTCAGAGATCAGTGCGTGGATTACTTTCCCCTGCCTGTTCTTTTTCTCCAGACAGAAGAAATAGCTAGAGGGAGCATCCATCTCGGTGATGTTCTGGAACCGGGACCTGACCAGGGCGCCCTGCACTTTACTATCCAGCAGGTTGGCTAATGCCATTTGTTTCTCTTTGAGGTTTTCAATATAACCTCGATCTCCTGTGGACTCACTTAAATGTTCCAGTTCCACTATGTCGGTCTCTAGATCTTTCATAGATCTGGTGCTATCGCGTGTGACGTTTAAAGTGTGCTGCTGACGTGAAAAGGGGGCGTGGCTTATCTCCGTAAAAACAGTCTCCATAATTTCCGCTTCCAGCGCTACTAGAGCAGCAGCAGCCAGGGGGCGGAGCGTCTCAACGCTGATTGGCTTTCGCAACCTAGCGAGTTACTCGCCATTCGCGTCTATCGCCCGGCGAATGTCGCAACCATTCGCGTCTGTGCATTGACTTTGCATAGGATCTACTAACGTGAAAACTTCGCAACGCGTTTGGTGTGAACGCCCATAAGACTGCTAAAATCACCCTTCCTCTGTCTAAAAGCACTAAAAACTCTTATCAAATGTTAAAACAGAATTAAAATGCCAATACGCACTTCTGAATACATTTTCCTGATAAAAACAAGAGATAAAACCAGAGACTGATCACTAAAACCAGCAGGCATAATAACACAACTGCTAAAATGATGCTTAAAACAATAAATCCGATCTAACCTAGCTGAGGAGATCCTGCTGTCTCTGAAGTGGGACCAGGTGTACTGTCTGGAGTCTGGGTGCATCCTCCTCCACACGTCCACCAGGCCGTGAGAGCGGACCGGCTGCTTTAAGGCATGCTGAGAGGCTGGGTGAGGCTCTGTGTGATTATGATCTAAAACTGCATCTTCTGTGCAGTTAAAATCCCCCTCCAAGAATAAAAAATCCTCCGTGGAGCCACCATTTAAAACTTCATTCACTTTGAGTAAAAACTGCTTCCTCTCTGCACCGGATGTTGGAGCACAAACGTTGATAAAAACAGCAGAAAAGTTGTCGTACCGAGCTTTGACTAAAAGAAGCCTCCCCTCGATAAAAGCCTGTGAGAAGAGGAAGCCCACTCCTGCGCTGAGGGAGGTGTTGTGGCTTTAAAGGACTTCCCCTTCCCACTCCCTCCTCCAGTCAGACTCATTTTTAAGATCGCTGTGTGTTTCTTGTAGAAAGACAACGTCTATCTTTTTTATTTTGGACGTTTCATAGTTGGACGTTCTCTTCCGGACGTCTCTGGCACCATTCACATTTAAAAGCCCCACTTTAAAAACATCCATGGTGGATAAAGTAAAAACAAAACAATAAAACATAAACTTAAAAAGAATATCCAGAGCTGCCCTTTCCATCACTGCTCAGTTGACGCTTTGCTTTGAGCACTAGTTTTAATCTAAAAGCCTCCTGGTCTGTGAGGCCAGACTCCTCCCTCTGGCTCATGTCGACCCCGCCCCCCAATTCTTTTCCTCCACCTGCCACATGCCGCTGTGCCGACCCTGTCCCCCACAGCGAGGCTGATGTCCTCCACGTTGCAGGGGAACGTGGCACAGATCTTAACGCCATGTTTGCGGGTGAGTAGTTGAATGTCCCGCTAGCCATGGTGCCACCCAAGGGTACAACAATAATAAGAAACCCACAAAGTACACCAAACTATAAACTAATGTGAAACTGTGATTTAATTAAACTGTGTGAAAAATATAGCATTAACCGAGTCCATCCATCCATCCATTATCACCCGCTTATCCGGGGTCGGGTCGCGGTGGCAGCAGGTTCAGCAGGCCGACCCAGGCTTCCCTCTCACCCGCAGCACTTTCCAGCTCATTCTGGGGGATCCCGAGGCGTTCCAAGGCCAGCCGGGAGATATAATCCCTCCAGCGTGTCCTCGGTCTTCCCCGGGGCCTCCTACCAGTCAACCGAGTCAACTAAATGAAAAGACGCACAAACTCGATCACCACCACCTGCTCACACACTCACTAGAGAGAGAGGGTGCTGTACCCTACCGGTGTTTTTAAATAAAATTGACACCGACAGTGACTGAGTTCCTTTTAAAAACTGTTGCGGTTTGTGGCAATAAATATAAATAAAGAAAACTTTGAAGATAAAACTAAATACGGCCATGACTGCAGATTAGATTAGATATTACTTTAATCATCTCCTGTATCATGAATGTTCTCCCGTATCTGGAATGTTCTCCCGTATCAGGAATGTTTTCCTGTATCTGGAATGTTCTCCCGTATCAGGAATGTTCTCCCGTATCTGGAATGTTCTCCCGTATAAGGAATGTTTTCCTGTATCTGGAATGTTCTCCTGTATCAGGAATGTTCTCCTGTATCTGGAATGTGTTCCTGTATCTGGAATGTTCTCCTGTATCATGAATGTTCTCCTGTATCTGGAATGTTCTCCTGTATCTCGAATGTTCTCCTGTATCAGGAATGTTCTCCTGTATCTCGAATGTTCTCCTGTATCTGTCCTTGTGAAGCGGAGCTGAAGCAGTCTGATGGAGAACGTGCTCTGCTGTCCCTGCAGTAGGTGGTGGAGAAGGTGGTCCGGGTTCTCCAATATGGACAATACTTTCTTCAGTGTCCTCCTCTCCACCACCTGTTCTGGAAAGTCCTGTTTGCAGCCAATGAAACATGAAATAAAACCTATTAAATTCACGTTTGATGTGCAAATGAGCCCACAGAAATAACCCAGAAATGTAAAATGTATATTAATGTAATAATGTATATTAAAAAAGGAACACTTAGATTCCAAGGAGTTTCACCAAACCCACATGGAACTTCCCAGAGATTGCACAACACAACCAACTTGTCTTCTCCCTTCAAACAAACCTGTAACCTGTGAAAGTGAAATAGCACAGTGTTGGCTTTACGCATGCTAGCATTAGCCTAGCATGCCACTGATAACACAGTGGTGGACGACTGCCTCCGGAAATGACCGAAAATGTGGTGTTTGGACAGCAATATTTAAAAAGAAGTGTGTATTTACCTTCTAACTATACGGCATAAATAATGGCATGGATAACGGCATGATCGCACAACGAAATTTAGATTGTAATTCACATTTGCTATATAGAGCAAAAAGAAAAACTCTATTTTGTATGGAGGGTGGAGTCACACAGCAGAGGAAAGACGCTGTTTTGAAGTCTGGTGGTTCTGCTGACACTGTGGCTCAGTGGTAGAGCAGGGTCGTCCTTCAATTCAAGAATCGGCTGTTCAATCCCCGGCTCCGCTGGTCCACGTCGACCCTTAAAACCAAGCTGCTCCTGTAGCTGTGCCTGTGGTGTGTGATCATCGGTGTATGAGTGAAAGATGACATGTAGCTTTGAGTGGTCAGAAGATTAGAAAGGTGCTTTACAAGTAGTCCGTTTACTTCTGTATCTCCTTCCAGACGGCAGCGGGGTGAACAGGCTGTGGCTCGGTAGGTTTAGTCTTTTAATATCCCCTTAGCTCTTCTCAGGCTTCTCTTCTCATCGACATCGCTGATGCTCAGTCGATGGGTGCCAGTGAAGTTCTGGTTTTAATCACCTGCTGTAGAGCCCTCCTGTCCTGTGCCCGTTTGTGGTGCTTTCTATTGCTCTGTAAAAGTTTACGACAACTTGGAACGGACCTTCTTAAGTTTCTTCCAGAAATACAGCTGGCCACCTCTTACAACTTGCCTTCACAAGATCAACTAAACACGTTTAGTTTCATATCACCTCATACACTACATACTCTCAGCGTCCAATGCTTTCCTTACCAGGATGGAGATAAGTGATGACCATGTCAGGTTGTTGTGATGCTGAATCCCAGGAACGTAAAGCTGTTCCACCTCAGCTCCACTGATGTAGACAGTCCCTAAACTGTCTTTGACTTGATGTAACGGATTTGTATAGGGAAGGAAAGAAGTCGACTCAGATGATTTCTTTTCCAGCATTTATTTTCTCCTGCAGAAGACAATGAAACACCACATTGTCTTCTCTCTGTACATCCGCTTCCCTCAGCAATATCAAAGGAAAAAAACATACCTGCAGAAGACAATAAAACACCACATTGATAATATAAATTCTTATACATTGTCATAATATTATGCTTTTGTCAGGCTACTCCAGTTCAGAATAACACATAGAAGGTGAAATTTGTGTCTGGGAATGTCTGTTTCTCGAGAATAGATAGCGCCTTCTCACAACACACCCATATGTCATCGAATAGTCTAACCATGACGTGGACTGGCCTGGCAGGGCTCAGTTCTGTGGAGAGAGAGGAGGAGATGGAATTATCCCCCTCCTTGATAGTTCAGCACCAATTAGAAGTTGGGATGATGCATACAAACCTGTGACGAAATCTGTGTATGTAAAGGCCGGGTTTTCTGGTTCTAAGTGAGTGTTGTTGTGACTCCCCTGGCGTTGCAATATCAGCGCTTTACTTTGCTTGTGATCAGAGAAATAAATCTACCAGAACGAGAGAAGTTGTTGGCTGAATTCTTCCAACGGTTCTTCCCATGCAGACGATTCTGAACGGTGCTAACACTCTCTGTAAATCCGCTTCCTAAACAAGCAAAACAGAAATTATACCGGGAAAATATAAATCAGGGCGGCCGGAAGTAGCAAATACAAATGGCGCCAAAGAGGCAAAATTAAACAGCATCAAAACGTATCTTTTAACCATCCGAATGACACACAACAGATGGACACTGTGATCGTATTATCGACCATTACCGTGTGTAACATAAACGTACATTTACATTTACATTTACATTTTTAAAGAATATAACAATATAGTGCAATGTCATTTTCCCCCACAACTTACCCTCAGCAATATTGAACTGTTGTGAGGGAAAGACGGTTACGGAAGCTCAGGAGGCACAGAAGAGGTGAAACTCAATTTCCACAGGAAACCGATTTTAGAAATAACGCTAAATAAATAAAAACTCATTAAAACTAAATTCACACACACTCAACAGGATCGTTGAATAATAAACACAAATAAAATATAATACATTGAAAATAAGAAATGACAAAGTGTATTTTGAACTCCGTTACATTGACTCAAATCCCATCATTGCTCTACAGCAACAGTTGTGAGCGGCGTAACCAACGGTGAGGAGTCTGCATCCAGAGATGAGGGGAGAACTCTTACAACTGGGACATCAACGGCTCTGCAGTGAAGAACTGTGGGTTCAGCTCACAAATAACTCAGCTGGTCACTCAACACCGCCTCAAGAAAGCGCACCAGCGTGTCCACTTCCCGTTTCTACCCCACCCCAGCTCCCACCAGGGGCACTAATATATGGGAAAGAGAAAGAAAATTGATTTGAACAATTCCATGGGGGGATCTTAATTCTTCACATTTTTGCCACAGTCCAGAGTCCGTTCTTAGTCGATGTAAGACTTTAACCGGTTCCCCAGCCAAGTCCCCGAAGACAGAGCTACTGCAGCCCTCAGGAAGAGTCCTGAGTACGTTGCACTGCTGTTGGCATGGCAACTGCAACGCCTCTGCAACGCCTCTGACCGTAAGACCCTCCAGCAGGGGGTGAACAGCAGAAAAGATCATTGCTGCTTTCTATTCAGGACATTTATAGAACGATAAAGACATTATCAAAGACCCCTCTAACCCCTCCAATGGACTATTCACCCAACTGTCATCTGCAAAAAGGTGCAGAAGCTCAATAACTCACACGTTGATCTCCACAGGCCCATAAAGGACATGAACCTCCTTCCTCTCACACACACTCACACACTCCTGCTGCAACAACCAAAGTGTGACTTGTGCTATGCTGCTAATGGCTCAATCCCTATTTTAGTATTTGTTTTATGTGCATATTAGAACTTCAGCAACTATACATAAACAAAGTAATGTAGATAAAGAAAGCGCTGTATATAAAACTGATAACCAACTTTTATGAGTACAAGTTTTTACCCAGGCTAGTACGTGTAGCACAGGTAAAAGATGAGCATCCCAAACATGTGGTCGCATGTTCCACTTGTCCTGTCCACAGATATTACTTCATTGGAAACTAAGTCTGTTTGGCATTAAGCCCTTTAAATGTTCATCAGTAGGCCTAGCAGTGACAACACTTCAACAATTACTTTCTGACTAATTACAATTCCAACATATGCAGAATGTCATTTTGATTGCTCACAATTCTAAGTAAATATGAGTACAATTCATTTCTCACCAGTCTTAAAACTTAATTCTTGGTGTTAACAATGAATTTCTTATCAGCGGATATGTTCACTGTCGATATGTAACTTAAACACAACAAGTCAACGTTTACTATTGACGAGTCAGACTCAAAAACAGGTATCTATCATTTAGTTTGGATGTTTTAGAATGCCAAGTTGACATATCCATAATGTAGTTTAGACATCATTAATGATAACCATAAATCAATTCTCACTTCTAAAAATGTTGATTGATGATCATGAAAATGATATTGTCACTAGTGGAAAGGTCAATAGTTGATATCTGTAATCTAGTGTTCATTTCCACAAGCCACAACCCTTTTTAAGCATGTGGAAATTCAATTTAGATATCAATGTTATTCTTTCTACGGAAAAAGGAATTACTGATAGGACTTGGTCGAAATGTCATTTCTACATGTGATACATGAGTACTCTGGATAGTTGAACTAGACGTCAGTTCACAGGATAGTTGAACCAGACTTCAGTAATCAGGATAGTTGAACCAGACATCAGTTCACAGAATAGTTGAACCAGACTTCAGTAATCAGGATAGTTGAACCAGACTTCAGTACTCAGGATAGTTGAACCAGACTTCAGTTCACAGGACAGTTGAACCAGGCTTGAGTACTCAGGATAGTTGAACCAGACTTCAGTAATCAGGATAGTTGAACCAGACATCAGTTCACAGAATAGTTGAACCAGACTTCAGTAATCAGGATAGTTGAACCAGACTTCAGTACTCAGGATAGTTGAACCAGACTTCAGTTCACAGGACAGTTGAACCAGGCTTGAGTACTCAGGATAGTTGAACCAGACTTCAGTTCACATGATAGTTGAACCAGACTTCAGTTCACAGGATAGTTGAACCAGAATATAGTAATCAGGATAGTTGAACCAGACTTCAGTACTCAGGATAGTTGAACCAGACTTCAGTACTCAGGATAGTTGAACCAGACTTCAGTTCACAGGATAAAAGAACCAGAATTCAGAAGTCAGGATAATTGAACCAGACTTCAGTAATCAGGATAGTTGAACCAGTTCACAGGATAAAAGAACCAGAATTCAGAAGTCAGGATAATTGAACCAGACTTCAGTAATCAGGATAGTTGAACCAGACTTCAGTACTCAGGATAGTTGAACCAGGCTTGAGTACTCAGGATAGTTGAACCAGACTTCAGTTCACAGGATAGTTGAACCAGAATATAGTAATCAGGATAGTTGAACCAGGCTTCAGTACTCAGGATAGTAGAACCAGATGTCAGTTCACAGGATAGTTCAACCAGACTTCAGTAATCAGGATGGTTGAACCAGACTTCAGTAATCAGAATAGTTGAACCATACTTCAGTACTCAGGATAGTTGAACCAGACTTCAGTTCACAGGATAGTTGAACCAGACTTCAGTACTCAGGATAGTTGAACCAGACTTCAGTTCACAGGATAGTTGAACCAGACTTCAGTAATCAGGATAGTTGAACCAGACTTCGGTACTCAGGATAGTTGAACCAGACTTCAGTACTCAGGATAGTTGAACCAGACTTCAGTTCACAGGATAGTTGAACCAGACTTCAGTAATCAGGATAGTTGAACTAGACTTCAGTAATCAGGATAGTTGAACCAGACGTCAGTTCACAGGATAGTTGAACCAGACGTCAGTTCACAGGATAGTTGAACCAGACTTCAGTAATCAGGATAGTTGAACCAGACTTCAGTATCCAGGATAGATGAACCAGACTTCAGTAGTCAGGATAGTTGAACCAGACTTCAGTACTCAGGATAGTTGAACCAGACTTCAGTAATCAGGATAGTTGAACCAGACTTCAGTTCACAGGATAGTTAAACCAGACTTCAGTACTCAGGATAGTTGAACCAGACTTCAGTATCCAGGATAGTTGAACCAGACTTCAGTAGTCAGGATAGTTGAACCAGACTTCAGTACTCAGGATAGTTGAACCAGACATCAGTTCACAGGATAGTTGAACCAGACTTCAGTAATCAGGATAGTTGAACCAGACTTCAGTACTCAGAATAGTTGAACCAGACTTCGGTACTCAGGATAGTTGAACCAGACTTCAGTAATCAGGATAGTTGAACCAGACTTCAGTAATCAGGATAGTTGAACCAGACTTCGGTACTCAGGATAGTTGAACCAGACTTCAGTACTCAGGATAGTTGAACCAGACTTCAGTTCACAGGATAGTTGAACCAGACTTCAGTAATCAGGATAGTTGAACTAGACTTCAGTAATCAGGATAGTTGAACCAGACGTCAGTTCACAGGATAGTTGAACCAGACTTCAGTAATCAGGATAGTTGAACCAGACTTCAGTATCCAGGATAGATGAACCAGACTTCAGTAGTCAGGATAGTTGAACCAGACTTCAGTACTCAGGATAGTTGAACCAGACTTCAGTAATCAGGATAGTTGAACCAGACTTCAGTTCACAGGATAGTTAAACCAGACTTCAGTACTCAGGATAGTTGAACCAGACTTCAGTATCCAGGATAGTTGAACCAGACTTCAGTAGTCAGGATAGTTGAACCAGACTTCAGTACTCAGGATAGTTGAACCAGACATCAGTTCACAGGATAGTTGAACCAGACTTCAGTAATCAGGATAGTTAAACCAGACTTCAGTACTCAGAATAGTTGAACCAGATTTCAGTAATCAGGATAGTTGAACCAGACTTCAGTAATCAGGATAGTTGAACCAGACTTCAGTACTCAGGATAGTTGAACCAGGCTTGAGTACTCAGGATAGTTGAACCAGACTTCAGTTCACAGGATAGTTGAACCAGACTTCAGTTCACAGGATAGTTGAACCAGAATATAGTAATCAGGATAGTTGAACCAGACTTCAGTACTCAGGATAGTTGAACCAGACTTCAGTACTCAGGATAGTTGAACCAGACTTCAGTTCACAGGATAAAAGAACCAGAATTCAGAAGTCAGGATAATTGAACCAGACTTCAGTAATCAGGATAGTTGAACCAGACTTCAGTACTCAGGATAGTTGAACCAGGCTTGAGTACTCAGGATAGTTGAACCAGACTTCAGTTCACAGGATAGTTGAACCAGACTTCAGTTCACAGGATAGTTGAACCAGAATATAGTAATCAGGATAGTTGAACCAGGCTTCAGTACTCAGGATAGTAGAACCAGATGTCAGTTCACAGGATAGTTCAACCAGACTTCAGTAATCAGGATGGTTGAACCAGACTTCAGTAATCAGAATAGTTGAACCAGACTTCAGTACTCAGGATAGTTGAACCAGACTTCAGTTCACAGGATAGTTGAACCAGACTTCAGTACTCAGGATAGTTGAACCAGACTTCAGTTCACAGGATAGTTGAACCAGATTTCAGTTCACAGGATAGTTGAACCAGAATTCAGTAATCAGGATAGTTGAACCAGGCTTCAGTACTCAGGATAGTTGAACCAGGCTTCAGTAATCAGGATAGTTGAACCAGACTTCAGTACTCAGGATAGTTGAACCAGACTTCAGTAATCAGGATAGTTGAACCAGACTTCAGTACTCAGGATAGTTGAACCAGACTTCAGTAATCAGGATAGTTGAACCAGACTTCGGTACTCAGGATAGTTGAACCAGACTTCAGTTCACAGGATAGTTGAACCAGACTTCAGTAATCAGGATAGTTGAACTAGACGTCAGTTCACAGGATAGTTGAACCAGACTTCAGTAATCAGGATAGTTGAACCAGACGTCAGTTCACAGGATAGTTGAACCAGACTTCAGTAATCAGGATAGTTGAACCAGACTTCAGTATCCAGGATAGATGAACCAGACTTCAGTAGTCAGGATAGTTGAACCAGACTTCAGTACTCAGGATAGTTGAACCAGACTTCAGTAATCAGGATAGTTGAACCAGACTTCAGTTCACAGGATAGTTGAACCAGACTTCAGTACTCAGGATAGTTGAACCAGACTTCAGTATCCAGGATAGTTGAACCAGACTTCAGTAGTCAGGATAGTTGAACCAGACTTCAGTACTCAGGATAGTTGAACCAGACATCAGTTCACAGGATAGTTGAACCAGACTTCAGTAATCAGGATAGTTGAACCAGACTTCAGTACTCAGAATAGTTGAACCAGACTTCAGTAATCAGGATAGTTGAACCAGACTTCAGTAATCAGGATAGTTGAACCAGACTTCAGTACTCAGAATAGTTGAACCAGACTTCAGTAATCAGGATAGTTGAACCAGACTTCAGTACTCAGAATAGTTGAACCAGACTTCAGTAATAAGGATAGTTGAACCAGACTTCAGTACTCAGTATAGTTGAACCAGACTACAGTACTCTGGATAGTTGAACTAGACGTCAGTTCACAGGATAGTTGAACCAGACTTCAGTAATCAGGAAAGTTGAACCAGACATCAGTTCACAGAATAGTTGAACCGGACTTCAGTAATCAGTATAGTTGAATCAGACTTCAGTACTCAGGATAGTTGAACCAGACTTCAGTTCACAGGACAGTTGAACCAGAATTCAGTAGTCAGGATAATTGAACCAGACTTCAGTAATCAGGATAGTTGAACCAGATGTCAGTTCACAGGATAGTTGAACCAGACTTCAGTAATCAGGATAGTTGAACCAGACTTCAGTACTCAGGATAGTTGAACCAGGCTTGAGTACTCAGGATAGTTGAACCAGACTTCAGTTCACAGAATAGTTGAACCAGACTTCAGTTCACAGGATAGTTGAACCAGGCTTGAGTACTCAGGATAGTTGAACCAGACTTCAGTTCACAGGACAGTTGAACCAGACTTCAGTTCACAGGACAGTTGAACCAGAATTCAGTAGTCAGGATAATTGAACCAGACTTCAGTAATCAGGATAGTTGAACCAGACGTCAGTTCACAGGATAGTTGAACCAGACTTCAGTAATCAGGATAATTGAACCAGACTTCAGTAATCAGGATAGTTGAACCAGACGTCAGTTCACAGGATAGTTGAACCAGACTTCAGTAATCAGGATAGTTGAACCAGACTTCAGTTCACAGGATAGTTGAACCAGAATTCAGTAGTCAGGATAATTGAACCAGACTTCAGTAATCAGGATAGTTGAACCAGACGACAGTTCACAGGATAGTTGAACCAGACTTCAGTAATCAGGATAGTTGAACCAGACTTCAGTTCACAGGATAGTTGAACCAGACTTCAGTACTCAGGATAGTTGAACCAGACTTCAGTATCCAGGATAGTTGAACCAGACTTCAGTAGTCAGGATAGTTGAACCAGACTTCAGTACTCAGGATAGTTGAACCAGACATCAGTTCACAGGATAGTTGAACCAGACTTCAGTAATCAGGATAGTTGAACCAGACTTCAGTACTCAGAATAGTTGAACCAGACTTCAGTAATCAGGATAGTTGAACCAGACTTCAGTAATCAGGATAGTTGAACCAGACTTCAGTACTCAGAATAGTTGAACCAGACTTCAGTAATCAGGATAGTTGAACCAGGCTTCAGTACTCAGGATAGTAGAACCAGTTGTCAGTTCACAGGACAGTTGAAACAGAATTCAGTAGTCAGGATAAATGAACCAGACTTCAGTAATCATGATAGTTGAACCAGACTTCAGTAATCAGGATAGTTGAACCAGACGTCAGTTCACAGGATAGTTGAACCAGACTTCAGTAATCAGGATAGTTGAACTAGACTTCAGTACTCAGGATAGTTGAACCAGACTTCAGTAATCAGGATAGTTGAACCAGACTTCGGTACTCAGGATAGTTGAACCAGACTTCAGTTCACAGGATAGTTGAACCAGAATTCAGTAATCAGGATAGTTGAACCAGGCTTCAGTACTCAGGATAGTAGAACGAGACGTCAGTTCACAGGATAGTTGAACCAGACTTCAGTATCCAGGATAGTTGAACCAGACTTCAGTAGTCAGGATAGTTGAACCAGACTTCAGTACTCAGGATAGTTGAACCAGACATCAGTTCACAGGATAGTTGAACCAGACTTCAGTAATCAGGATAGTTGAACCAGACTTCAGTACTCAGAATAGTTGAACCAGACTTCAGTAATCAGAATAGTTGAACCAGACTTTAGTAATCAGGATAGTTGAACCAGACTTCAGTTCTCAGAATAGTTGAACCAGACTTCAGTAATCAGGATAGTTGAACCAGACTTCAGTACTCAGAATAGTTGAACCAGACTTCAGTAATAAGGTTAGTTGAACCAGACTTCAGTACTCAGGATAGTTGAACCAGACTACAGTACTCTGGATAGTTGAACTAGACGTCAGTTCACAGGATAGTTGAACCAGACTTCAGTAATCAGGATAGTTGAACCAGACTTCAGTTCACAGGACAGTTGAACCAGAATTCAGTAGTCAGGATAGTTGAACCAGACTTCAGTAATAAGGATAGTTGAACCAGACTTCAGTAATCAGGATAGTTGAACCAGACGTCAGTACTCAGGATAGTTGAACCAGACATCAGTTCACAGGATAGTTGAACCAGACTTCAGTAATCAGGATAGTTGAACCAGACTTCAGTACTCAGAATAGTTGAACCAGACTTCAGTAATCAGAATAGTTGAACCAGACTTTAGTAATCAGGATAGTTGAACCAGACTTCAGTAATCAGGATAGTTGAACCAGACTTCAGTACTCAGGATAGTTGAACCAGACTACAGTACTCTGGATAGTTGAACTAGACGTCAGTTCACAGGATAGTTGAACCAGACTTCAGTAATCAGGATAGTTGAACCAGACTTCAGTTCACAGGACAGTTGTACCAGAATTCAGTAGTCAGGATAATTGAACCAGACTTCAGTAATCAGGATAGTTGAACCAGGCTTCAGTACTCAGGATAGTTGAACCAGATATCAGTTCACATGATAGTTGAACCAGACTTCAGTACTCATATTAGTTGAAACAGACTTCAGTAATCAGGATAGTTGAACCAAACTTCAGTACTCAGGATAGTTGAACCAGACTTCAGTACTCAGAATAGTTGAACCAGACTACAGTACTCTGGATAGTTGAACTAGACGTCAGTTCACAGGATAGTTGAACCAGACTTCAGTAATCAGGATAGTTGAACCAGACATCAGTTCACAGAATATTTGAACCAGACTTCAGTAATCAGGATAGTTGAACCAGACTTCAGTAATCAGGATAGTTGAACCAGACTTCAGTAATAAGGATAGTTGAACCTGACTTCAGTACTCAGGATAGTTGAACCAGACTACAGTACTCTGGATAGTTGAACTAGACGTCAGTTCACAGGATAGTTGAACCAGACTTCAGTAATCAGGATAGTTGAACCAGACATCAGTTCACTGAATAGTTGAACCAGACTTCAGTAATCAGGATAGTTGAACCAGACTTCAGTACTCAGGATAGTTGAACCAGACTTCAGTTCACAGGACAGTTGAACCAGAATTCAGTACTCAGAATAGTTGAACCAGACTTCAGTAATAAGGATAGTTGAACCAGACTTCAGTAATCAGGATAGTTGAACCAGACGTCAGTACTCAGGATAGTTGAACCAGACATCAGTTCACAGGATAGTTGAACCAGACTTCAGTAATCAGGATAGTTGAACCAGACTTCAGTACTCAGAATAGTTGAACCAGACTTCAGTAATCAGAATAGTTGAACCAGACTTTAGTAATCAGGATAGTTGAACCAGACTTCAGTACTCAGAATAGTTTAACCAGACTTCAGTAATCAGGATAGTTGAACCAGACTTCAGTACTCAGAATAGTTGAACCAGACTTCAGTAATAAGGTTAGTTGAACCAGACTTCAGTACTCAGGATAGTTGAACCAGACTACAGTACTCTGGATAGTTGAACTAGACGTCAGTTCACAGGATAGTTGAACCAGACTTCAGTAATCAGGATAGTTGAACCAGACTTCAGTTCACAGGACAGTTGAACCAGAATTCAGTAGTCAGGATAATTGAACCAGACTTCAGTAATCAGGATAGTTGAACCAGGCTTCAGTACTCAGGATAGTTGAACCAGATATCAGTTCACATGATAGTTGAACCAGATTTCAGTACTCAGGATAGTTGAAACAGACTTCAGTAATCAGGATAGTTGAACCAAACTTCAGTACTCAGGATAGTTGAACCAGACTTCAGTACTCAGAATAGTTGAACCAGACTACAGTACTCTGGATAGTTGAACTAGACGTCAGTTCACAGGATAGTTGAACCAGACTTCAGTAATCAGGATAGTTGAACCAGACATCAGTTCACAGAATATTTGAACCAGACTTCAGTAATCAGGATAGTTGAACCAGACTTCAGTAATCAGGATAGTTGAACCAGACTTCAGTACTCAGAATAGTTGAACCAGACTTCAGTAATCAGGATAGTTGAACCAGACTTCAGTACTCAGAATAGTTGAACCAGACTTCAGTAATAAGGATAGTTGAACCTGACTTCAGTACTCAGGATAGTTGAACCAGACTACAGTACTCTGGATAGTTGAACTAGACGTCAGTTCACAGGATAGTTGAACCAGACTTCAGTAATCAGGATAGTTGAACCAGACATCAGTTCACAGAATAGTTGAACCAGACTTCAGTAATCAGGATAGTTGAACCAGACTTCAGTATTTAGGATAGTTGAACCAGACTTCAGTTCACAGGACAGTTGAACCAGAATTCAGTACTCAGAATAGTTGAACCAGACTTCAGTAATAAGGATAGTTGAACCAGGCTTCAGTACTCAGGATAGTAGAACCAGATGTCAGTTCACAGGATAGTTGAACCAGACTACAGTAATCAGGATAATTGAACCAGACTTCAGTAATCAGGATAGTTGAACCAGACATCAGTTCACAGAATAGTTGAACCAGACTTCAGTAATCAGGATAGTTGAACCAGACTTCAGTACTCAGGATAGTTGAACTAGACGTCAGTTCACAGGATAGTTGAACCAGACTTCAGTAATCAGGATAGTTGAACCAGACATCAGTTCACAGAATAGTTGAACCAGACTTCAGTAATCAGGATAGTTGAACCAGACTTCAGTACTCAGGATAGTTGAACCAGACTTCAGTTCACAGGACAGTTGAACCAGAATTCAGTAGTCAGGATTATTGAACCAGACTTCAGTAATCAGGATAGTTGAACCAGATGTCAGTTCACAGGATAGTTGAACCAGACTTCAGTAATCAGGATAGTTGAACCAGACTTCAGTACTCAGGATAGTTGAACCAGACTTCAGTACTCAGGATAGTTGAACCAGGCTTGAGTACTCAGGATAGTTGAACCAGACTTCAGTTCACAGAATAGTTGAACCAGACTTCAGTTCACAGGATAGTTGAACCAGGCTTGAGTACTCAGGATAGTTGAACCAGACTTCAGTAATCAGGATAATTGAACCAGACTTCAGTAATCAGGATAGTTGAACCAGACGTCAGTTCACAGGATAGTTGAACCAGACGTCAGTAATCAGGATAGTTGAACCAGACTTCAGTTCACAGGATAGTTGAACCAGAATTCAGTAGTCAGGATAATTGAACCAGACTTCAGTAATCAGGATAGTTGAACCAGACGACAGTTCACAGGATAGTTGAACCAGACTTCAGTAATCAGGATAGTTGAACCAGACTTCAGTTCACAGGATAGTTGAACCAGACTTCAGTACTCAGGATAGTTGAACCAGACTTCAGTATCCAGGATAGTTGAACCAGACTTCAGTAGTCAGGATAGTTGAACCAGACTTCAGTACTCAGGATAGTTGAACCAGACATCAGTTCACAGGATAGTTGAACCAGACTTCAGTAATCAGGATAGTTGAACCAGACTTCAGTACTCAGAATAGTTGAACCAGACTTCAGTAATCAGGATAGTTGAACCAGACTTCAGTAATCAGGATAGTTGAACCAGACTTCAGTACTCAGAATAGTTGAACCAGACTTCAGTAATCAGGATAGTTGAACCAGAATTCAGTAATCAGGATAGTTGAACCAGGCTTCAGTACTCAGGATAGTAGAACCAGATGTCAGTTCACAGGACAGTTGAACCAGAATTCAGTAGTCAGGATAAATGAACCAGACTTCAGTAATCAGGATAGTTGAACCAGACTTCAGTAATCAGGATAGTTGAACCAGACGTCAGTTCACAGGATAGTTGAACCAGACTTCAGTAATCAGGATAGTTGAACCAGACTTCAGTACTCAGGATAGTTGAACCAGACTTCAGTAATCAGGATAGTTGAACCAGACTTCAGTTCACAGGATAGTTAAACCAGACTTCAGTACTCAGGATAGTTGAACCAGACTTCAGTATCCAGGATAGTTGAACCAGACTTCAGTAGTCAGGATAGTTGAACCAGACTTCAGTACTCAGGATAGTTGAACCAGACATCAGTTCACAGGATAGTTGAACCAGACTTCAGTAATCAGGATAGTTGAACCAGACTTCAGTACTCAGAATAGTTGAACCAGATTTCAGTAATCAGGATAGTTGAACCAGACTTCAGTAATCAGGATAGTTGAACCAGACTTCAGTACTCCGGATAGTTGAACCAGGCTTGAGTACTCAGGATAGTTGAACCAGACTTCAGTTCACAGGATAGTTGAACCAGACTTCAGTTCACAGGATAGTTGAACCAGAATATAGTAATCAGGATAGTTGAACCAGACTTCAGTACTCAGGATAGTTGAACCAGACTTCAGTACTCAGGATAGTTGAACCAGACTTCAGTTCACAGGATAAAAGAACCAGAATTCAGAAGTCAGGATAATTGAACCAGACTTCAGTAATCAGGATAGTTGAACCAGACTTCAGTACTCAGGATAGTTGAACCAGGCTTGAGTACTCAGGATAGTTGAACCAGACTTCAGTTCACAGGATAGTTGAACCAGACTTCAGTTCACAGGATAGTTGAACCAGAATATAGTAATCAGGATAGTTGAACCAGGCTTCAGTACTCAGGATAGTAGAACCAGATGTCAGTTCACAGGATAGTTCAACCAGACTTCAGTAATCAGGATGGTTGAACCAGACTTTAGTAATCAGAATAGTTGAACCAGACTTCAGTACTCAGGATAGTTGAACCAGACTTCAGTTCACAGGATAGTTGAACCAGACTTCAGTACTCAGGATAGTTGAACCAGACTTCAGTTCACAGGATAGTTGAACCAGATTTCAGTTCACAGGATAGTTGAACCAGAATTCAGTAATCAGGATAGTTGAACCAGGCTTCAGTACTCAGGATAGTTGAACCAGGCTTCAGTAATCAGGATAGTTGAACCAGACTTCAGTACTCAGGATAGTTGAACCAGACTTCAGTAATCAGGATTGTTGAACCAGACTTCAGTACTCAGGATAGTTGAACCAGACTTCAGTAATCAGGATAGTTGAACCAGACTTCGGTACTCAGGATAGTTGAACCAGACTTCAGTTCACAGGATAGTTGAACCAGACTTCAGTAATCAGGATAGTTGAACTAGACGTCAGTTCACAGGATAGTTGAACCAGACTTCAGTAATCAGGATAGTTGAACCAGACGTCAGTTCACAGGATAGTTGAACCAGACTTCAGTAATCAGGATAGTTGAACCAGACTTCAGTATCCAGGATAGATGAACCAGACTTCAGTAGTCAGGATAGTTGAACCAGACTTCAGTACTCAGGATAGTTGAACCAGACTTCAGTAATCAGGATAGTTGAACCAGACTTCAGTTCACAGGATAGTTGAACCAGACTTCAGTACTCAGGATAGTTGAACCAGACTTCAGTATCCAGGATAGTTGAACCAGACTTCAGTAGTCAGGATAGTTGAACCAGACTTCAGTACTCAGGATAGTTGAACCAGACATCAGTTCACAGGATAGTTGAACCAGACTTCAGTAATCAGGATAGTTGAACCAGACTTCAGTACTCAGAATAGTTGAACCAGACTTCAGTAATCAGGATAGTTGAACCAGACTTCAGTAATCAGGATAGTTGAACCAGACTTCAGTACTCAGAATAGTTGAACCAGACTTCAGTAATCAGGATAGTTGAACCAGACTTCAGTACTCAGAATAGTTGAACCAGACTTCAGTAATAAGGATAGTTGAACCAGACTTCAGTACTCAGTATAGTTGAACCAGACTACAGTACTCTGGATAGTTGAACTAGACGTCAGTTCACAGGATAGTTGAACCAGACTTCAGTAATCAGGAAAGTTGAACCAGACATCAGTTCACAGAATAGTTGAACCGGACTTCAGTAATCAGTATAGTTGAATCAGACTTCAGTACTCAGGATAGTTGAACCAGACTTCAGTTCACAGGACAGTTGAACCAGAATTCAGTAGTCAGGATAATTGAACCAGACTTCAGTAATCAGGATAGTTGAACCAGACTTCAGTACTCAGGATAGTTGAACCAGGCTTGAGTACTCAGGATAGTTGAACCAGACTTCAGTTCACAGGATAGTTGAACCAGACTTCAGTTCACAGGATAGTTGAACCAGAATATAGGAATCAGGATAGTTGAACCAGGCTTCAGTACTCAGGATAGTAGAACCAGATGTCAGTTCACAGGATAGTTCAACCAGACTTCAGTAATCAGGATGGTTGAACCAGACTTCAGTAATCAGAATAGTTGAACCAGACTTCAGTACTCAGGATAGTTGAACCAGACTTCAGTTCACAGGATAGTTGAACCAGACTTCAGTACTCAGGATAGTTGAACCAGACTTCAGTTCACAGGATAGTTGAACCAGATTTCAGTTCACAGGATAGTTGAACCAGAATTCAGTAATCAGGATAGTTGAACCAGGCTTCAGTACTCAGGATAGTTGAACCAGGCTTCAGTACTCAGGATAGTTGAACCAGACTTCAGTAATCAGGATAGTTGAACCAGACTTCGGTACTCAGGATAGTTGAACCAGACTTCAGTTCACAGGATAGTTGAACCAGACTTCAGTAATCAGGATAGTTGAACTAGACGTCAGTTCACAGGATAGTTGAACCAGACTTCAGTAATCAGGATAGTTGAACCAGACGTCAGTTCACAGGATAGTTGAACCAGACTTCAGTAATCAGGATAGTTGAACCAGACTTCAGTATCCAGGATAGATGAACCAGACTTCAGTAGTCAGGATAGTTGAACCAGACTTCAGTACTCAGGATAGTTGAACCAGACTTCAGTAATCAGGATAGTTGAACCAGACTTCAGTTCACAGGATAGTTGAACCAGACTTCAGTAGTCAGGATAGTTGAACCAGACTTCAGTACCCAGGATAGTTGAACCAGACTTCAGTACTCAGGATAGTTGAACCAGACTTCAGTTCACAGGATAGTTGAACCAGACTTCAGTACTCAGGATAGTTGAACCAGACATCAGTTCACAGGATAGTTGAACCAGACTTCAGTAATCAGAATAGTTGAACCAGACTTCAGTACTCAGAATAGTTGAACCAGACTTCAGTAATAAGGATAGTTGAACCAGACTTCAGTACTCAGTATAGTTGAACCAGACTACAGTACTCTGGATAGTTGAACTAGACGTCAGTTCACAGGATAGTTGAACCAGACTTCAGTAATCAGGAAAGTTGAACCAGACATCAGTTCACAGAATAGTTGAACCGGACTTCAGTAATCAGTATAGTTGAATCAGACTTCAGTACTCAGGATAGTTGAACCAGACTTCAGTTCACAGGACAGTTGAACCAGAATTCAGTAGTCAGGATAATTGAACCAGACTTCAGTAATCAGGATAGTTGAACCAGATGTCAGTTCACAGGATAGTTGAACCAGACTTCAGTAATCAGGATAGTTGAACCAGACTTCAGTACTCAGGATAGTTGAACCAGGCTTGAGTACTCAGGATAGTTGAACCAGACTTCAGTTCACAGAATAGTTGAACCAGACTTCAGTTCACAGGATAGTTGAACCAGGCTTGAGTACTCAGGATAGTTGAACCAGACTTCAGTTCACAGGACAGTTGAACCAGACTTCAGTTCACAGGACAGTTGAACCAGAATTCAGTAGTCAGGATAATTGAACCAGACTTCAGTAATCAGGATAGTTGAACTAGACGTCAGTTCACAGGATAGTTGAACCAGACTTCAGTAATCAGGATAATTGAACCAGACTTCAGTAATCAGGATAGTTGAACCAGACGTCAGTTCACAGGATAGTTGAACCAGACTTCAGTAATCAGGATAGTTGAACCAGACTTCAGTTCACAGGATAGTTGAACCAGAATTCAGTAGTCAGGATAATTGAACCAGACTTCAGTAATCAGGATAGTTGAACCAGACGACAGTTCACAGGATAGTTGAACCAGACTTCAGTAATCAGGATAGTTGAACCAGACTTCAGTTCACAGGATAGTTGAACCAGACTTCAGTACTCAGGATAGTTGAACCAGACTTCAGTATCCAGGATAGTTGAACCAGACTTCAGTAGTCAGGATAGTTGAACCAGACTTCAGTACTCAGGATAGTTGAACCAGACATCAGTTCACAGGATAGTTGAACCAGACTTCAGTAATCAGGATAGTTGAACCAGACTTCAGTACTCAGAATAGTTGAACCAGACTTCAGTAATCAGGATAGTTGAACCAGACTTCAGTACTCAGGATAGTTGAACCAGACATCAGTTCACAGGATAGTTGAACCAGACTTCAGTAATCAGGATAGTTGAACCAGACTTCAGTACTCAGAATAGTTGAACCAGACTTCAGTAATAAGGTTAGTTGAACCAGACTTCAGTACTCAGGATAGTTGAACCAGACTACAGTACTCTGGATAGTTGAACTAGACGTCAGTTCACAGGATAGTTGAACCAGACTTCAGTAATCAGGATAGTTGAACCAGACTTCAGTTCACAGGACAGTTGAACCAGAATTCAGTAGTCAGGATAGTTGAACCAGACTTCAGTAATAAGGATAGTTGAACCAGACTTCAGTAATCAGGATAGTTGAACCAGACGTCAGTACTCAGGATAGTTGAACCAGACATCAGTTCACAGGATAGTTGAACCAGACTTCAGTAATCAGGATAGTTGAACCAGACTTCAGTACTCAGAATAGTTGAACCAGACTTCAGTAATCAGAATAGTTGAACCAGACTTTAGTAATCAGGATAGTTGAACCAGACTTCAGTACTCAGAATAGTTTAACCAGACTTCAGTAATCAGGATAGTTGAACCAGACTACAGTACTCTGGATAGTTGAACTAGACGTCAGTTCACAGGATAGTTGAACCAGACTTCAGTAATCAGGATAGTTGAACCAGACTTCAGTTCACAGGACAGTTGAACCAGAATTCAGTAGTCAGGATAATTGAACCAGACTTCAGTAATCAGGATAGTTGAACCAGGCTTCAGTACTCAGGATAGTTGAACCAGATATCAGTTCACATGATAGTTGAACCAGACTTCAGTACTCAGGATAGTTGAAACAGACTTCAGTAATCAGGATAGTTGAACCAAACTTCAGTACTCAGGATAGTTGAACCAGACTTCAGTACTCAGAATAGTTGAACCAGACTACAGTACTCTGGATAGTTGAACTAGACGTCAGTTCACAGGATAGTTGAACCAGACTTCAGTAATCAGGATAGTTGAACCAGACATCAGTTCACAGAATATTTGAACCAGACTTCAGTAATCAGGATAGTTGAACCAGACTTCAGTAATCAGGATAGTTGAACCAGACTTCAGTACTCAGAATAGTTGAACCAGACTTCAGTAATCAGGATAGTTGAACCAGACTTCAGTAATAAGGATAGTTGAACCAGACTTCAGTACTCAGGATAGTTGAACCAGACTACAGTACTCTGGATAGTTGAACTAGACGTCAGTTCACAGGATAGTTGAACCAGACTTCAGTAATCAGGATAGTTGAACCAGACATCAGTTCACAGAATAGTTGAACCAGACTTCAGTAATCAGGATAGTTGAACCAGACTTCAGTACTCAGGATAGTTGAACCAGACTTCAGTTCACAGGACAGTTGAACCAGAATTTAGTAGTCAGGATAAATGAACCAGACTTCAGTAATCATGATAGTTGAACCAGACTTCAGTAATCAGGATAGTTGAACCAGACGTCAGTTCACAGGATAGTTGAACCAGACTTCAGTAATCAGGATAGTTGAACTAGACTTCAGTACTCAGGATATTTGAACCAGACTTCAGTAATCAGGATAGTTGAACCAGACTTCGGTACTCAGGATAGTTGAACCAGACTTCAGTTCACAGGATAGTTGAACCAGAATTCAGTAATCAGGATAGTTGAACCAGGCTTCAGTACTCAGGATAGTAGAACGAGACGTCAGTTCACAGGATAGTTGAACCAGACTTCAGTATCCAGGATAGTTGAACCAGACTTCAGTAGTCAGGATAGTTGAACCAGACTTCAGTACTCAGGATAGTTGAACCAGACTTCAGTTCACAGGATAGTTGAACCAGACTTCAGTAATCAGGATAGTTGAACCAGACTTCAGTACTCAGAATAGTTGAACCAGACTTCAGTAATCAGAATAGTTGAACCAGACTTTAGTAATCAGGATAGTTGAACCAGACTTCAGTTCTCAGAATAGTTGAACCAGACTTCAGTAATCAGGATAGTTGAACCAGACTTCAGTACTCAGAATAGTTGAACCAGACTTCAGTAATAAGGTTAGTTGAACCAGACTTCAGTACTCAGGATAGTTGAACCAGACTACAGTACTCTGGATAGTTGAACTAGACGTCAGTTCACAGGATAGTTGAACCAGACTTCAGTAATCAGGATAGTTGAACCAGACTTCAGTTCACAGGACAGTTGAACCAGAATTCAGTAGTCAGGATAGTTGAACCAGACTTCAGTAATAAGGATAGTTGAACCAGACTTCAGTAATCAGGATAGTTGAACCAGACGTCAGTACTCAGGATAGTTGAACCAGACATCAGTTCACAGGATAGTTGAACCAGACTTCAGTAATCAGGATAGTTGAACCAGACTTCAGTACTCAGAATAGTTGAACCAGACTTCAGTAATCAGAATAGTTGAACCAGACTTTAGTAATCAGGATAGTTGAACCAGACTTCAGTACTCAGAATAGTTTAACCAGACTTCAGTAATCAGGATAGTTGAACCAGACTTCAGTACTCAGAATAGTTGAACCAGACTTCAGTAATAAGGTTAGTTGAACCAGACTTCAGTACTCAGGATAGTTGAACCAGACTACAGTACTCTGGATAGTTGAACTAGACGTCAGTTCACAGGATAGTTGAACCAGACTTCAGTAATCAGGATAGTTGAACCAGACTTCAGTTCACAGGACAGTTGAACCAGAATTCAGTAGTCAGGATAATTGAACCAGACTTCAGTAATCAGGATAGTTGAACCAGGCTTCAGTACTCAGGATAGTTGAACCAGATATCAGTTCACATGATAGTTGAACCAGACTTCAGTACTCAGGATAGTTGAAACAGACTTCAGTAATCAGGATAGTTGAACCAAACTTCAGTACTCAGGATAGTTGAACCAGACTTCAGTACTCAGAATAGTTGAACCAGACTACAGTACTCTGGATAGTTGAACTAGACGTCAGTTCACAGGATAGTTGAACCAGACTTCAGTAATCAGGATAGTTGAACCAGACATCAGTTCACAGAATATTTGAACCAGACTTCAGTAATCAGGATAGTTGAACCAGACTTCAGTAATCAGGATAGTTGAACCAGACTTCAGTACTCAGAATAGTTGAACCAGACTTCAGTAATCAGGATAGTTGAACCAGACTTCAGTAATAAGGATAGTTGAACCTGACTTCAGTACTCAGGATAGTTGAACCAGACTACAGTACTCTGGATAGTTGAACTAGACGTCAGTTCACAGGATAGTTGAACCAGACTTCAGTAATCAGGATAGTTGAACCAGACATCAGTTCACAGAATAGTTGAACCAGACTTCAGTAATCAGGATAGTTGAACCAGACTTCAGTACTCAGGATAGTTGAACCAGACTTCAGTTCACAGAATAGTTGAACCAGACTTCAGTAATCAGGATAGTTGAACCAGACTTCAGTACTCAGGATAGTTGAACCAGACTTCAGTTCACAGGACAGTTGAACCAGAATTCAGTACTCAGAATAGTTGAACCAGACTTCAGTAATAAGGATAGTTGAACCAGACTTCAGTAATCAGGATAGTTGAACCAGACGTCAGTACTCAGGATAGTTGAACCAGACATCAGTTCACAGGATAGTTGAACCAGACTTCAGTAATCAGGATAGTTGAACCAGACTTCAGTACTCAGAATAGTTGAACCAGACTTCAGTAATCAGAATAGTTGAACCAGACTTTAGTAATCAGGATAGTTGAACCAGACTTCAGTACTCAGAATAGTTTAACCAGACTTCAGTAATCAGGATAGTTGAACCAGACTTCAGTACTCAGAATAGTTGAACCAGACTTCAGTAATAAGGTTAGTTGAACCAGACTTCAGTACTCAGGATAGTTGAACCAGACTACAGTACTCTGGATAGTTGAACTAGACGTCAGTTCACAGGATAGTTGAACCAGACTTCAGTAATCAGGATAGTTGAACCAGACTTCAGTTCACAGGACAGTTGAACCAGAATTCAGTAGTCAGGATAATTGAACCAGACTTCAGTAATCAGGATAGTTGAACCAGGCTTCAGTACTCAGGATAGTTGAACCAGATATCAGTTCACATGATAGTTGAACCAGACTTCAGTACTCAGGATAGTTGAAACAGACTTCAGTAATCAGGATAGTTGAACCAAACTTCAGTACTCAGGATAGTTGAACCAGACTTCAGTACTCAGAATAGTTGAACCAGACTACAGTACTCTGGATAGTTGAACTAGACGTCAGTTCACAGGATAGTTGAACCAGACTTCAGTAATCAGGATAGTTGAACCAGACTTCAGTTCACAGGACAGTTGAACCAGAATTCAGTAATCAGGATAGTTGAACCAGACTTCAGTAATAAGGATAGTTGAACCAGACTTCAGTAATCAGGATAGTTGAACCAGACGTCAGTACTCAGGATAGTTGAACCAGACATCAGTTCACAGGATAGTTGAACCAGACTTCAGTAATCAGGATAGTTGAACCAGACTTCAGTACTCAGAATAGTTGAACCAGACTTCAGTAATCAGAATAGTTGAACCAGACTTTAGTAATCAGGATAGTTGAACCAGACTTCAGTACTCAGAATAGTTTAACCAGACTTCAGTAATCAGGATAGTTGAACCAGACTACAGTACTCTGGATAGTTGAACTAGATGTCAGTTCACAGGATAGTTGAACCAGACTTCAGTAATCAGGATAGTTGAACCAGACTTTAGTTCACAGGACAGTTGAACCAGAATTCAGTAGTCAGGATATTTGAACCAGACTTCAGTAATCAGGATAGTTGAACCAGGCTTCAGTACTCAGGATAGTTGAACCAGATATCAGTTCACATGATAGTTGAACCAGACTTCAGTACTCAGGATAGTTGAAACAGACTTCAGTAATCAGGATAGTTGAACCAAACTTCAGTACTCAGGATAGTTGAACCAGACTTCAGTACTCAGAATAGTTGAACCAGACTACAGTACTCTGGATAGTTGAACTAGACGTCAGTTCACAGGATAGTTGAACCAGACTTCAGTAATCAGGATAGTTGAACCAGACATCAGTTCACAGAATATTTGAACCAGACTTCAGTAATCAGGATAGTTGAACCAGACTTCAGTAATCAGGATAGTTGAACCAGACTTCAGTACTCAGAATAGTTGAACCAGACTTCAGTAATCAGGATAGTTGAACCAGACTTCAGTAATAAGGATAGTTGAACCTGACTTCAGTACTCAGGATAGTTGAACCAGACTACAGTACTCTGGATAGTTGAACTAGACGTCAGTTCACAGGATAGTTGAACCAGACTTCAGTAATCAGGATAGTTGAACCAGACATCAGTTCACAGAATAGTTGAACCAGACTTCAGTAATCAGGATAGTTGAACCAGACTTCAGTAATCAGGATAGTTGAACCAGACTTCAGTTCACAGGACAGTTGAACCAGAATTTAGTAGTCAGGATAAATGAACCAGACTTCAGTAATCATGATAGTTGAACCAGACTTCAGTAATCAGGATAGTTGAACCAGACGTCAGTTCACAGGATAGTTGAACCAGACTTCAGTAATCAGGATAGTTGAACTAGACTTCAGTACTCAGGATAGTTGAACCAGACTTCAGTAATCAGGATAGTTGAACCAGACTTCGGTACTCAGGATAGTTGAACCAGACTTCAGTTCACAGGATAGTTGAACCAGAATTCAGTAATCAGGATAGTTGAACCAGGCTTCAGTACTCAGGATAGTAGAACGAGACGTCAGTTCACAGGATAGTTGAACCAGACTTCAGTATCCAGGATAGTTGAACCAGACTTCAGTATCCAGGATAGTTGAACCAGACTTCAGTAGTCAGGATAGTTGAACCAGACTTCAGTACTCAGGATAGTTGAACCAGACATCAGTTCACAGGATAGTTGAACCAGACTTCAGTAATCAGGATAGTTGAACCAGACTTCAGTACTCAGAATAGTTGAACCAGACTTCAGTAATCAGAATAGTTGAACCAGACTTTAGTAATCAGGATAGTTGAACCAGACTTCAGTTCTCAGAATAGTTGAACCAGACTTCAGTAATCAGGATAGTTGAACCAGACTTCAGTACTCAGAATAGTTGAACCAGACTTCAGTAATAAGGTTAGTTGAACCAGACTTCAGTACTCAGGATAGTTGAACCAGACTACAGTACTCTGGATAGTTGAACTAGACGTCAGTTCACAGGATAGTTGAACCAGACTTCAGTAATCAGGATAGTTGAACCAGACTTCAGTTCACAGGACAGTTGAACCAGAATTCAGTAGTCAGGATAGTTGAACCAGACTTCAGTAATAAGGATAGTTGAACCAGACTTCAGTAATCAGGATAGTTGAACCAGACGTCAGTACTCAGGATAGTTGAACCAGACATCAGTTCACAGGATTGTTGAACCAGACTTCAGTAATCAGGATAGTTGAACCAGACTTCAGTACTCAGAATAGTTGAACCAGACTTCAGTAATCAGAATAGTTGAACCAGACTTTAGTAATCAGGATAGTTGAACCAGACTTCAGTACTCAGAATAGTTTAACCAGACTTCAGTAATCAGGATAGTTGAACCAGACTTCAGTACTCAGAATAGTTGAACCAGACTTCAGTAATAAGGTTAGTTGAACCAGACTTCAGTACTCAGGATAGTTGAACCAGACTACAGTACTCTGGATAGTTGAACTAGACGTCAGTTCACAGGATAGTTGAACCAGACTTCAGTAATCAGGATAGTTGAACCAGACTTCAGTTCACAGGACAGTTGAACCAGAATTCAGTAGTCAGGATAATTGAACCAGACTTCAGTAATCAGGATAGTTGAACCAGGCTTCAGTACTCAGGATAGTTGAACCAGATATCAGTTCACATGATAGTTGAACCAGACTTCAGTACTCAGGATAGTTGAAACAGACTTCAGTAATCAGGATAGTTGAACCAAACTTCAGTACTCAGGATAGTTGAACCAGACTTCAGTACTCAGAATAGTTGAACCAGACTACAGTACTCTGGATAGTTGAACTAGACGTCAGTTCACAGGATAGTTGAACCAGACTTCAGTAATCAGGATAGTTGAACCAGACTTCAGTTCACAGGACAGTTGAACCAGAATTCAGTAATCAGGATAGTTGAACCAGACTTCAGTAATAAGGATAGTTGAACCAGACTTCAGTAATCAGGATAGTTGAACCAGACGTCAGTACTCAGGATAGTTGAACCAGACATCAGTTCACAGGATAGTTGAACCAGACTTCAGTAATCAGGATAGTTGAACCAGACTTCAGTACTCAGAATAGTTGAACCAGACTTCAGTAATCAGAATAGTTGAACCAGACTTTAGTAATCAGGATAGTTGAACCAGACTTCAGTACTCAGAATAGTTTAACCAGACTTCAGTAATCAGGATAGTTGAACCAGACTACAGTACTCTGGATAGTTGAACTAGATGTCAGTTCACAGGATAGTTGAACCAGACTTCAGTAATCAGGATAGTTGAACCAGACTTTAGTTCACAGGACAGTTGAACCAGAATTCAGTAGTCAGGATATTTGAACCAGACTTCAGTAATCAGGATAGTTGAACCAGGCTTCAGTACTCAGGATAGTTGAACCAGATATCAGTTCACATGATAGTTGAACCAGACTTCAGTACTCAGGATAGTTGAAACAGACTTCAGTAATCAGGATAGTTGAACCAAACTTCAGTACTCAGGATAGTTGAACCAGACTTCAGTACTCAGAATAGTTGAACCAGACTACAGTACTCTGGATAGTTGAACTAGACGTCAGTTCACAGGATAGTTGAACCAGACTTCAGTAATCAGGATAGTTGAACCAGACATCAGTTCACAGAATATTTGAACCAGACTTCAGTAATCAGGATAGTTGAACCAGACTTCAGTAATCAGGATAGTTGAACCAGACTTCAGTACTCAGAATAGTTGAACCAGACTTCAGTAATCAGGATAGTTGAACCAGACTTCAGTAATAAGGATAGTTGAACCTGACTTCAGTACTCAGGATAGTTGAACCAGACTACAGTACTCTGGATAGTTGAACTAGACGTCAGTTCACAGGATAGTTGAACCAGACTTCAGTAATCAGGATAGTTGAACCAGACATCAGTTCACAGAATAGTTGAACCAGACTTCAGTAATCAGGATAGTTGAACCAGACTTCAGTACTCAGGATAGTTGAACCAGACTTCAGTTCACAGGACAGTTGAACCAGAATTTAGTAGTCAGGATAAATGAACCAGACTTCAGTAATCATGATAGTTGAACCAGACTTCAGTAATCAGGATAGTTGAACCAGACGTCAGTTCACAGGATAGTTGAACCAGACTTCAGTAATCAGGATAGTTGAACTAGACTTCAGTACTCAGGATAGTTGAACCAGACTTCAGTACTCAGGATAGTTGAACCAGACTTCGGTACTCAGGATAGTTGAACCAGACTTCAGTTCACAGGATAGTTGAACCAGAATTCAGTAATCAGGATAGTTGAACCAGGCTTCAGTACTCAGGATAGTAGAACGAGACGTCAGTTCACAGGATAGTTGAACCAGACTTCAGTATCCAGGATAGTTGAACCAGACTTCAGTAGTCAGGATAGTTGAACCAGACTTCAGTACTCAGGATAGTTGAACCAGACATCAGTTCACAGGATAGTTGATCCAGACTTCAGTAATCAGGATAGTTGAACCAGACTTCAGTACTCAGAATAGTTGAACCAGACTTCAGTAATCAGAATAGTTGAACCAGACTTTAGTAATCAGGATAGTTGAACCAGACTTCAGTTCTCAGAATAGTTGAACCAGACTTCAGTAATCAGGATAGTTGAACCAGACTTCAGTACTCAGAATAGTTGAACCAGACTTCAGTAATAAGGTTAGTTGAACCAGACTTCAGTACTCAGGATAGTTGAACCAGACTACAGTACTCTGGATAGTTGAACTAGACGTCAGTTCACAGGATAGTTGAACCAGACTTCAGTAATCAGGATAGTTGAACCAGACTTCAGTTCACAGGACAGTTGAACCAGAATTCAGTAGTCAGGATAGTTGAACCAGACTTCAGTAATAAGGATAGTTGAACCAGACTTCAGTAATCAGGATAGTTGAACCAGACGTCAGTACTCAGGATAGTTGAACCAGACATCAGTTCACAGGATAGTTGAACCAGACTTCAGTAATCAGGATAGTTGAACCAGACTTCAGTACTCAGAATAGTTGAACCAGACTTCAGTAATCAGAATAGTTGAACCAGACTTTAGTAATCAGGATAGTTGAACCAGACTTCAGTACTCAGAATAGTTTAACCAGACTTCAGTAATCAGGATAGTTGAACCAGACTTCAGTACTCAGAATAGTTGAACCAGACTTCAGTAATAAGGTTAGTTGAACCAGACTTCAGTACTCAGGATAGTTGAACCAGACTACAGTACTCTGGATAGTTGAACTAGACGTCAGTTCACAGGATAGTTGAACCAGACTTCAGTAATCAGGATAGTTGAACCAGACTTCAGTTCACAGGACAGTTGAACCAGAATTCAGTAGTCAGGATAATTGAACCAGACTTCAGTAATCAGGATAGTTGAACCAGGCTTCAGTACTCAGGATAGTTGAACCAGATATCAGTTCACATGATAGTTGAACCAGACTTCAGTACTCAGGATAGTTGAAACAGACTTCAGTAATCAGGATAGTTGAACCAAACTTCAGTACTCAGGATAGTTGAACCAGACTTCAGTACTCAGAATAGTTGAACCAGACTACAGTACTCTGGATAGTTGAACTAGACGTCAGTTCACAGGATAGTTGAACCAGACTTCAGTAATCAGGATAGTTGAACCAGACATCAGTTCACAGAATATTTGAACCAGACTTCAGTAATCAGGATAGTTGAACCAGACTTCAGTAATCAGGATAGTTGAACCAGACTTCAGTACTCAGAATAGTTGAACCAGACTTCAGTAATCAGGATAGTTGAACCAGACTTCAGTAATAAGGATAGTTGAACCTGACTTCAGTACTCAGGATAGTTGAACCAGACTACAGTACTCTGGATAGTTGAACTAGACGTCAGTTCACAGGATAGTTGAACCAGACTTCAGTAATCAGGATAGTTGAACCAGACATCAGTTCACAGAATAGTTGAACCAGACTTCAGTAATCAGGATAGTTGAACCAGACTTCAGTACTCAGGATAGTTGAACCAGACTTCAGTTCACAGGACAGTTGAACCAGAATTCAGTACTCAGAATAGTTGAACCAGACTTCAGTAATAAGGATAGTTGAACCAGACTTCAGTAATCAGGATAGTTGAACCAGACGTCAGTACTCAGGATAGTTGAACCAGACATCAGTTCACAGGATAGTTGAACCAGACTTCAGTAATCAGGATAGTTGAACCAGACTTCAGTACTCAGAATAGTTGAACCAGACTTCAGTAATCAGAATAGTTGAACCAGACTTTAGTAATCAGGATAGTTGAACCAGACTTTAGTACTCAGAATAGTTTAACCAGACTTCAGTAATCAGGATAGTTGAACCAGACTTCAGTACTCAGAATAGTTGAACCAGACTTCAGTAATCAGGATAGTTGAACCAGACTTCAGTAATAAGGATAGTTGAACCTGACTTCAGTACTCAGGATAGTTGAACCAGACTACAGTACTCTGGATAGTTGAACTAGACGTCAGTTCACAGGATAGTTGAACCAGACTTCAGTAATCAGGATAGTTGAACCAGACATCAGTTCACAGAATAGTTGAACCAGACTTCAGTAATCAGGATAGTTGAACCAGACTTCAGTACTCAGGATAGTTGAACCAGACTTCAGTTCACAGGACAGTTGAACCAGAATTTAGTAGTCAGGATAAATGAACCAGACTTCAGTAATCATGATAGTTGAACCAGACTTCAGTAATCAGGATAGTTGAACCAGACGTCAGTTCACAGGATAGTTGAACCAGACTTCAGTAATCAGGATAGTTGAACTAGACTTCAGTACTCAGGATAGTTGAACCAGACTTCAGTAATCAGGATAGTTGAACCAGACTTCGGTACTCAGGATAGTTGAACCAGACTTCAGTTCACAGGATAGTTGAACCAGAATTCAGTAATCAGGATAGTTGAACCAGGCTTCAGTACTCAGGATAGTAGAACGAGACGTCAGTTCACAGGATAGTTGAACCAGACTTCAGTATCCAGGATAGTTGAACCAGACTTCAGTAGTCAGGATAGTTGAACCAGACTTCAGTACTCAGGATAGTTGAACCAGACATCAGTTCACAGGATAGTTGATCCAGACTTCAGTAATCAGGATAGTTGAACCAGACTTCAGTACTCAGAATAGTTGAACCAGACTTCAGTAATCAGAATAGTTGAACCAGACTTTAGTAATCAGGATAGTTGAACCAGACTTCAGTTCTCAGAATAGTTGAACCAGACTTCAGTAATCAGGATAGTTGAACCAGACTTCAGTACTCAGAATAGTTGAACCAGACTTCAGTAATAAGGTTAGTTGAACCAGACTTCAGTACTCAGGATAGTTGAACCAGACTACAGTACTCTGGATAGTTGAACTAGACGTCAGTTCACAGGATAGTTGAACCAGACTTCAGTAATCAGGATAGTTGAACCAGACTTCAGTTCACAGGACAGTTGAACCAGAATTCAGTAGTCAGGATAGTTGAACCAGACTTCAGTAATAAGGATAGTTGAACCAGACTTCAGTAATCAGGATAGTTGAACCAGACGTCAGTACTCAGGATAGTTGAACCAGACATCAGTTCACAGGATAGTTGAACCAGACTTCAGTAATCAGGATAGTTGAACCAGACTTCAGTACTCAGAATAGTTGAACCAGACTTCAGTAATCAGAATAGTTGAACCAGACTTTAGTAATCAGGATAGTTGAACCAGACTTCAGTACTCAGAATAGTTTAACCAGACTTCAGTAATCAGGATAGTTGAACCAGACTTCAGTACTCAGAATAGTTGAACCAGACTTCAGTAATAAGGTTAGTTGAACCAGACTTCAGTACTCAGGATAGTTGAACCAGACTACAGTACTCTGGATAGTTGAACTAGACGTCAGTTCACAGGATAGTTGAACCAGACTTCAGTAATCAGGATAGTTGAACCAGACTTCAGTTCACAGGACAGTTGAACCAGAATTCAGTAGTCAGGATAATTGAACCAGACTTCAGTAATCAGGATAGTTGAACCAGGCTTCAGTACTCAGGATAGTTGAACCAGATATCAGTTCACATGATAGTTGAACCAGACTTCAGTACTCAGGATAGTTGAAACAGACTTCAGTAATCAGGATAGTTGAACCAAACTTCAGTACTCAGGATAGTTGAACCAGACTTCAGTACTCAGAATAGTTGAACCAGACTACAGTACTCTGGATAGTTGAACTAGACGTCAGTTCACAGGATAGTTGAACCAGACTTCAGTAATCAGGATAGTTGAACCAGACATCAGTTCACAGAATATTTGAACCAGACTTCAGTAATCAGGATAGTTGAACCAGACTTCAGTAATCAGGATAGTTGAACCAGACTTCAGTACTCAGAATAGTTGAACCAGACTTCAGTAATCAGGATAGTTGAACCAGACTTCAGTAATAAGGATAGTTGAACCTGACTTCAGTACTCAGGATAGTTGAACCAGACTACAGTACTCTGGATAGTTGAACTAGACGTCAGTTCACAGGATAGTTGAACCAGACTTCAGTAATCAGGATAGTTGAACCAGACATCAGTTCACAGAATAGTTGAACCAGACTTCAGTAATCAGGATAGTTGAACCAGACTTCAGTACTCAGGATAGTTGAACCAGACTTCAGTTCACAGGACAGTTGAACCAGAATTCAGTACTCAGAATAGTTGAACCAGACTTCAGTAATAAGGATAGTTGAACCAGACTTCAGTAATCAGGATAGTTGAACCAGACGTCAGTACTCAGGATAGTTGAACCAGACATCAGTTCACAGGATAGTTGAACCAGACTTCAGTAATCAGGATAGTTGAACCAGACTTCAGTACTCAGAATAGTTGAACCAGACTTCAGTAATCAGAATAGTTGAACCAGACTTTAGTAATCAGGATAGTTGAACCAGACTTTAGTACTCAGAATAGTTTAACCAGACTTCAGTAATCAGGATAGTTGAACCAGACTTCAGTACTCAGAATAGTTGAACCAGACTTCAGTAATAAGGTTAGTTGAACCAGACTTCAGTACTCAGGATAGTTGAACCAGACTACAGTACTCTGGATAGTTGAACTAGACGTCAGTTCACAGGATAGTTGAACCAGACTTCAGTAATCAGGATAGTTGAACCAGACTTCAGTTCACAGGACAGTTGAACCAGAATTCAGTAGTCAGGATAATTGAACCAGACTTCAGTAATCAGGATAGTTGAACCAGGCTTCAGTACTCAGGATAGTTGAACCAGATATCAGTTCACATGATAGTTGAACCAGACTTCAGTACTCAGGATAGTTGAAACAGACTTCAGTAATCAGGATAGTTGAACCAAACTTCAGTACTCAGGATAGTTGAACCAGACTTCAGTACTCAGAATAGTTGAACCAGACTACAGTACTCTGGATAGTTGAACTAGACGTCAGTTCACAGGATAGTTGAACCAGACTTCAGTAATCAGGATAGTTGAACCAGACATCAGTTCACAGAATATTTGAACCAGACTTCAGTAATCAGGATAGTTGAACCAGACTTCAGTAATCAGGATAGTTGAACCAGACTTCAGTACTCAGAATAGTTGAACCAGACTTCAGTAATCAGGATAGTTGAACCAGACTTCAGTACTCAGAATAGTTGAACCAGACTTCAGTAATAAGGATAGTTGAACCTGACTTCAGTACTCAGGATAGTTGAACCAGACTACAGTACTCTGGATAGTTGAACTAGACGTCAGTTCACAGGATAGTTGAACCAGACTTCAGTAATCAGGATAGTTGAACCAGACATCAGTTCACAGAATAGTTGAACCAGACTTCAGTAATCAGGATAGTTGAACCAGACTTCAGTACTCAGGATAGTTGAACCAGACTTCAGTTCACAGGACAGTTGAACCAGAATTCAGTACTCAGAATAGTTGAACCAGACTTCAGTAATAAGGATAGTTGAACCAGGCTTCAGTACTCAGGATAGTAGAACCAGATGTCAGTTCACAGGATAGTTGAACCAGACTTCAGTACTCAGGATAGTTGAACCAGACTTCAGTAGTCAGGATAGTTGAACCAGACTTCAGTACTCAGGATAGTTGAACCAGACTTCAGTAATCAGGATAGTTGAACCAGACTTCAGTACTCAGGATAGTTGAACCAAACTTCAGTAATCAGGATAGTTCAACCAGACTTCAGTAATCAGGATAGTTCAACCAGACTTTAGTTCACAGGATAGTTGAACCAGATTTCAGTAATCAGGATAGTTCAACCAGATTTCAGTAATCAGGATAGTTGAACCAGACTTCAGTACTTAGGATAGTTGAACCAGACTTCTGTACTCAGGATAGTTGAACCAGACTTCAGTACTCAGGATAGTTGAACCAGACTACAGTACTCTGGATAGTTGAACCAGACGTCAGTTCACATGATAGTTGAACCAGATGTCAGTTCACAGGATAGTTGAACCAGACTTCAGTAGACAGGATAGTTGAACCAGACTTCAGTAGTCAGGATAGTTGAACCAGACTTCAGTACTCAGGATAGTTGAACCAGACTTCAGTAGTCAGGATAGTTGAACCAGACTTCAGTACTGTTAGGTTGTAGTGGATTTTATATATATTTGCACATGTAGATAAAAGAAGTTTATGTTTTAAATTAATACATAAAGAAAGATATGATAATTAATTTGGGATATTATGAGGAATATTCTGGAGGAATGTATTATGAAACATAAGAGAGGATCACTGTTTTATTATTCTGTTTTAATGACAAATGTAATGATTAACTGTATGATGCATGAGAATGAATGAATGTTTTATTGTTTAGACAATAGTTAAAATGGATGCCGATTGAAACCTAATGTGTTGCTTTTATTCGGAAGGGAGGATAATAGGGTTTTATTGTGAAGGGGAACTTCCTGTCCTTGACCGGAAGAGTGAGCTTTGACCTCGCCTGTTTACTAATTGGCGTAGCGAACAGAATGGCGGCATCCTTTGAACTGACCAATGGAACTAACCTTTAGGTGTGAATTCATTTGCATGACCATACTAATAGCCGAGCATTTGTTCTGGGGACATGGTTCTACTGGTCTGGAGACTCGAGACAGCCCCGGTCTGTGGCTCCTTGGGAGCTACACTCCGTCTGTGGAGAGTTCCTCCTTTCTGGCCCCACGATCGTGAACGCTACATGAGTATTATCTTTGCCATTAAATATTGTTAAACTTTAACTCGAATCCTGAATTTCCTGCGGCCACGGGACCCGGAGCTTTGAACATGAATCTTACAGTACTCAGGATAGTTGAACCAGACTTCAGTACTCAGGATAGTTGAACCAGATTTCAGTAATCAGGATAGTTGAACCAGATTTCAGTAATCAGGATAGTTGAACCAGACTTCAGTACTTAGGATAGTTGAACCAGACTACAGTACTCTGGATAGTTGAACCAGACGTCAGTTCACATGATAGTTGAACCAGATGTCAGTTCACAGGATAGTTGAACCAGACTTCAGTAGACAGGATAGTTGAACCAGACTTCAGTAGTCAGGATAGTTGAACCAGACTTCAGTACTCAGGATAGTTGAACCAGACTTCAGTAGTCAGGATAGTTGAACCAGACTTCAGTACTCAGGATAGTTGAACCAGACTTCAGTAATCAGGATAGTTGAACCAGACTTCAGTACTCAGGATAGTTGAACCAGACCTCAGTACTCAGGATAGTTGTTCCAGACTTCAGTAATCAGGATAGTTGAACCAGACTTCAGTAATCAGGATAGTTGAAACATGATTTTCTAACAACACAAAGGCAAATAAACTCAAAGAGCCTCGTTTTACTCTGCTTACGAGCAGGAGATGATCAATAATGTATATGAGGAATTCCAGACCATAATCATGGCAAAATCTAGTCAATTAATTCACTTCACTCGCGCTGGAGAGGGGTCGTGTCTTATCCCCATGGAAACATTTATAACTTCCGCCATCCACCATGGAAGAAATAACCACTATTTCTGCTTTATACTTGTTGTGGAATTACCACAATTGTCGGAACATCTAATGCCCTCGTGTTTGGGTTCATAATATTAATATCATATATATATATTTATACACAACATCACCTGTAGGCTCACACAGCTCGGTGACTTTCACCGATTATACGTCTAGATAAGTGGATGAAAATCGTCTTTATTCACAAATCACATCCATTCGTCTGTGCTTTGACTTCCATGAATCTGCACTCAACGCAGCATCAGTGTTGGGAAAATGTATCGGCTCATTTCAAGTGCCTCATTCTTTAAATGTGCCTGCTGGCAGTCGGCGTAATGGCATGCATCATCCAATGAGATCTAACATAACTATCTCAACTCTTTCAGAACAATAGATAATATATAAGTGTATATGTTGTATGTTGCTGTATGTGGTGATGACCATATAGAACTTTTATTGCATTTACACAGTCTGTGAGACAGTCAATGTGTGGTGTTCAATGTACGGCTCCAGAAGGTCTGTAATAATTGATTCCTTGTGGGCAGAATGGATAGCGCTCGTACAGGAAGTCGTCATCACGTCGTAAGAACTCTCTCCCTATAAAACGTTAATATAACTAATATCGCTCCTTCATCAATGAGGAAGTGAGCTGCCACTTTCTTCAGGGGGCGTGGCCAGATTATCCAGATAGACTGAATGAGCCTGCTTTGATGTGTTGCTATGGTTATTTTTCCAAAACTTGCTTTGAGGAACCGAAAAGCCTCGCTTGTGTAATCTCATCCGCGAAATTATCCCGCTAAACACGTTAGCCACATACGAGAAATAGGGCCCAGGTCTTCATTAATTAAACCGGTCTGACATTGATAATGTTTAGATTGCCAGCGTAGATTCAACAGTGTGGTTGTTTTGGAGGCTGTAGTGTGTGTGGTACCGTTGAATTACATGCTATTTAATTACATTTTTCAATTCAGTTTATTTTGTATAACCCAATATCACAAATTACAAACTCTCCTTAGAGGGATTTACAATCTGTACACATACGAAATCCCTGTCCCAGGGTCTCACATCGGATCAGGAAAAACTCCCCAAAAATAACCTTTCACAGGGAAATTTTTTTAGAGGAGCTTATTGCAGGAATGTACAGTACTGGCATCCAAAACAACAACAACAATAACAAAAACAACCGTTCTATCTCCACTTGTTGAGAGCCCTCACATTGAAAAGTCTGCAGTGAGATTTTCCTCCAGCAGCCGGAGCAATGTTCATCCATCAGCGCTGACAACCAGGCAGAAAGTGATAGCTGCACCATTACAGCCAATGCAAATAAATGGGCTGATTACACTCTTATGAAAGCTGCCTTCAGGAGCGCGAGGAACATTCTTTCCTCCGGTTAATATCCAGCTCACACAGCCGAAACTGCACGATTAACACAACTTTAAAGTGCTGGTCAAATGTCCTGTGAAGACAGACAGCGACTGATTTCAGAACAGTGATGAAGTAACACGTTTTATTGTCACTCAAGTATTCAATGTGCTATATTCCAGTGTACGGTTACATTGTTGAATAGTTTCATTTTTCAAGACAAAATGATAATTGGTCAAAAATCTGTGCTCTCATAAGATAAATAAATACAACTTTTCATATGGTTCACATTTTTTGCTGTGATATCTTGTTGAAAAGTGAGTTCTTCATACTCAATCTGTTTGAGCGATCTCTAGAGTTTGGTTGGAGTTTTTTTACGCCAAAACAAATTCCCAGAGTGTACTGCAGTTTTCAGAAAACTGACCTTTGATACTTGAACTCCTTCACTTGGGGCCGTGATTCATTCCCAACCTGGAGGGAGCAATCCAACGTTCTGACAGAGAACCGAGGCCTCAGACTTGGAGGTGCTGTGAAAAACCCCGGTGCATGATGGGTCTCAAGTGGCTACAGTCTGATGAAGCCCACGACACCACATCATCTGCAAAGAACAGATTAGCCATTCTGAGATCCCCAAAACCGGACAATCTCCTCCCTCTGGCTGCATCTTGAGATCCAGTCCCTGAAGATCAGGAACAGAATTGGTGTTTCGGGACAACCATGGTGGAGAACAACACCCGATGAAAATGTGCTTGTGTTCCTGAATATTAACAAAGATCTCAATCGTGGTTATATCCGGACCGAGCTCCCATGACCCTTCAAAGAACCTTGCAAGGATGAAGAGTTGGTCCTTGGCCAGAAAGGAAACGGCAGCACTCCTCCTGAGTCTCCTTCCAAGTACCCTGCATGAGCTATCCAAGGTAGGATGAGCAGTGTGGTGTGGACCAGGCCTGGCGGGTCGTAAGAACCTCCCCAGCCTCCTGAATTTCTCCTCTCCTCACCTGAATGTCCACGACACAGCTGCAGATCTGACAGTACGATCATTGACCTTTGAACTGAAGCATTGTGGCAGGTAAACTTCCGAATCACCTTGTGCTCTAAGATGGTGTTTGTATTGGCCGAGAAGTGAAAGGCCACTTCACTAGAACCAGTTGGGTCAGCGTGCCATACAGTTCCCCGCCCCAAGCGAGTTCCACTGCCCATCCCTGTGGATGGTGGCTCCGGGTTTAAGACCATGACTACGTAATCGCAGCATTCCTAATAAGAGTCCAGCCAAGGACCTTTGTTCTGCTGTCGCGACAAAAGCAATGACATATCTTTAATATATGGACACAGCTAAGCTAACCCGGCCAAGACCAAAGGCTACTCCACTACCCAGCATGCTCCTGGCTCTCTGATGCTCAGAGACCTGGCTCCATCGCTCGTCCCGGGTCAAGCTGCTCTTGAGGGGCGACCAGCAGGACTCTGGTGGGATAAGAGGAGCTGGACTTTGAGTTTACCTCATGATGTTTGATGCTCAAACACAGAGTTCATGGACAATGTTCTCCTAATGTTCCTCATGTGGAGATGTCGGCTATATTATCTGCCCAGAGAATTGTTTTTGTTAGTGCAGTTTACATTCCTTATGATGCCAATTTAAATTCTGTGTTTATGTACTACAGAAATGTACCACTGTTTTTGTTTTGCTGTGTTTGTCACGTGTTTGTTGTGTTGAAAAAGGGCTGAATGTCGTTGTGCATCCCTGTGCTGCACAATGACTGAATGCTGAATTAGTGAACACAGGTTATGGGAGCCATGCAGATGACACACATATAATTCTGTTCAAAACATTTTGTATTAGCCTAAAGTGGCCTAAAGCCATTGTGTAAAGTGTGGAGCCGAGTTTGTCGTTCTTACACACACACACACACACACAGAGAGAGAGAGAGAGAGAGAGAGAGAGAGAGAGAGAGAGAGAGAGAGAGAGAGAGAGAGAGAGAGAGAGAGAGAGAGAGAGTAATTGACACACAGACAGAAGACAGACAGACTCAGGGGTGGTCTGGTCTGAGGGGGTTCCAGACCCGTTCAGTCTTCTGTTGCTCTGTTCTTACATCAGCTTACAGCTCCTCTAATAACTTCAGTAAGTGTTCCATTTGTTCTTCCCTTCTTCGGCGCACGAGATATGCGCGATGTCCGCAGGGTGGGGTGGGGTGGGGTGGGGGCTCCTCTGGTGCCTGGACCTCTGGGGGGTGAATAAACACGCGGAGCACTGACAGCTCACCGTGAACACGGGACGTGGCGTTCAGCTCGGGGGAGTCGGATCGAAGCTCACCGGGATGGTTCCGACACGCGCAACTCCTCTCCCATCGGCGGGGTGCGTTGAGCGGCCGGTGGGATAAACGAAACGCGGTCCGCTCTTCGTCTTTTAAAGCTGACCCGAGCAGGCATCTGGACATCGGGGACGCCTCTCAGTGACACCGCGGCTCTATGGGGAAAGACTTACTCTTATGCAACGAGCATTGAGGTGCAACTTCCAGAGGAGATGAAGGAAAAGTGCAAGAACGCGGCGAAGACGCGGCGGGAGAAGGAGAACGGGGAGTTTTACGAGCTGGCCAAGCTGCTGCCTCTGCCGGCGGCCATCACCTCGCAGCTGGACAAGGCCTCCATCATCCGACTGACCAGCAGCTACCTCAAGATGAGGGCCGTCTTCCCCGACGGTAGGAGCCGCCGGATAGCTGATGAGTATCATATCGAACCAGCATGTATTATAGTGGCATATTCAAATAGAGACATATTTCATATAAAAATAGCTTTTTAGTTTATTGCTGTTTGAATTGCACATGTTTTATTCCATAATATATTGCACATTTATGACTAAATGTAAAGTAAAATATAGCTGGGGGGGGGGAGTTAAGAAGAGGAATAAGGAATTTGGTAGAAGAACACACGTGCGGGAGCTCTGAGTCTATAAACATCCAACTAATTAAGAGGAGTTATTTCTCTTAAATTGTCTGTATGAGAAAGAAAAATCTAAATATGGGAAGAAATAGATCCATACACTCATTTTGGCCGTTTAATAAGACGTCCTCTGTGGAATCCTAATTGCTTTATTTATTTACTAATACTTTATATTTCATATTAAAAGTGAGACGACCATTTATTTATAACGGTAACAACTGAATTTGACGAAATATTTCAAATGAACCAGTCTAACGTATTTTCCCAACCAGTTAACCTAAATGTCGCTCTTGTAAATGTAAAAAGTCAAAGGTTGTAAACCATAATGGGTGCCTGTATTTTTGTATGTAATTAATTGTTACAGCTTTAAAAAAAACTCCAACATATTAATTAATTTAAAATAAAACTTTAAAAAAAGCCTGGTCACTTTTATCAGAGAGCTTGCTATAGCCCTTTAAATATTTAAATGTTATTTATTTATTTTACTATAATATATAATATCATGATAATAATATTAATAGTTGGATTTTTTGATCGGTATTATTTATTATCGGGCCTACCGGTTCCGTGACTATCAGATGCAGTTCTCCTCGCAGTAACAGGAAAAGAAGAATCACTCATCGTCTCCGGGGTGTTGAACCAGTCTGGATCATTAGGGGGTCATCGGAGTGTTAGGGTGGTGTTCCCGACGTCTCGTTTAACCGCCTCACTCGTTCATCAAGCGACTTATTTCATTAAGGCCGCGTGCAGCGGGCCGGGTGGGTCGGAGGGCTGCAAACAGAGCCCTTCCTCTCTGTCATCACTCATAAAGTCAGAGGGAACACACGGGAACACACGGCCCTCTGTGCGGCCACCCGGAGACCTCTGTGTCCGAGACGCAGTGAACGCCTCAGCCGCAGCAGGCCCGCTGCAGCGCGCGCTCAGTTGAACGTCTAACGCTCTTGAAACCGACGGTGCGTTTAAACACATCCAGAATCCTCCCGATCCATCTGTGTGGCCCCGTAATCCCGATAAAGCTTTTCTCGGTGATCTCCAACTGCACATATTACTCCATAATTGCATTCTGAAGTGGAAAAGTGCGTGATAATAACCCGTAAAATGTAGCTTTTATTAAAGTGGATACTTTTGAACCGCAACGCTTGTGATCTTACCTTTACGTCACTATTTGTCACAAATTAAAAACAAACGGGCCTAATAACACATAAGTATTAATACGCGACAATTTGAACGTGTGCGCTTTTTGAACGTGTGCGCTTCTGCATACCTTTTTTTGCATATAATTACGCATTTCATTTTATTCTATGTTGGTATTAAGATTTAGGCTTTTTTGTTTATTTTGGCCACGTTGTTATTTATTATTATTATTGTGAAGAAGAACCTCAGGAACCAGCAAGGTCACAAAAGATATGGAACGGTTTAGCTCCCATTCGTAGGTTTATATTAAGCTTCTGATATTTAGATTTACACTCAATTATTGATTTGTGTGTAGAAGTTTAACACTTTTTTTTCAATACACAGCAATGATCTAAAGAGCTTATAATTCAGAAAAAACATAGTCTCTGTAGAGTATTCTTTAATTAAGAAGGTAATTTATGACTAAAGGAAAATAAATAAATGTGTCATAATTCTGGACATCATCATAGCTGGAATAATTTAATTCTCAGAGATAAAAAGCAAAGTATTAACTCAAACACAAGTTTGTATTACAATTTAGAGGCACTCATGCTTTAGTTGAGTAGTTCCATTTGAAACATTTTGCATATAAAATATATTTAGCATTAAAAAAATATGTATATTTATACTTTTCAGTGTACTTTTACTTCTATAGAATTGTCACTTGTGACGCCCGTTTCTCCAACTATTTTTGAAATGGAAAATAGGTGCATGTTGAGGTTTCATGTCCTTTTTCTTTTCAACTTAGATATTCAGCATTCAGTATTTCCCCATAACCCGTCAGTGCCAAAACTGCAGCAGCACAGGTATGGAATTACAAATGATGTGAAAAGCAGAATTGATTCTCCAACATGACCTGCGTGGCAGGAACACAGACAACTCTAAAGAAGTTCATGTCTAGAATAATCAGATAATATTCCATTATACATGTTAGCAGTTGAGCAATATACTCCACCACACATTTATTTTGGAGCACTTTCACTGCCATCAGTGTATTAGGTGACGTGTTTCTTCGGGTCATCAGTGTGAGAGGGCACTCACCTGAAGAAAGCTAAATGTTTACCAGAGAGACGTGGAGCGTGGCACCTTGTAGATCTCAAAAGGACACATTCTTAAAAGAAGGAGCAGGGTGCATGGTGATACGCCTCGTGGTTCACCCTCCCGCTGGAGGACAGCTGGCCATTTGATTTAGTGAGCAGCAGCACAGACACTGGGGTCTCTGAATGCCGGCCTGGATTACGGAAAAGAAAAAGAGAGAGAGATTCAATTCGAAGTGTCAGGCACTTAACATTTCATATCCTTCCTGATGAGGTGATGACAGAACCCTCTGCTTCCTCCAATGTGCTCCTTGTCTCGAGCTGTTCACACACATAACTTAATGCAGAATGTTATTTTTACAGTCAGTTCTCTGCAAATACGGGCGCTTTGTCACGTCTGATACCGACGCACAAGGCCACATTGTTAAGAGAGTGATCGAAGTGAGAGTAGTGAGTGTGTAACCCAGGATGGGAGGGAGGGAGGTGGATGGGTCAAACAAACACTGGACTCCCTACCAGCAGGCCAGTGTCGGAGACGGGCGATTATGTCCCAAAGTTAGTTTAGTGATGTTAGTCATGTGTTTTCCGTACTTATATTATGTTGTTTACCTTTTACTTTGCTATTTTAAGTCTAAACTTGATGTTTTTTCTAAATCTAAGTAAACAGATTTGTTCCGGAAACCCAAAGCAAGTGTTCTTGATTGAATTCACAGCGTTGACTGCCACCATAGTGGAGCGTCATCAGAAAGTGACCGAGCCTCCTTCGACCAGTTGGAACTAGAACGTGAAGGATTTTTACCCCTGAAGCTCAGAGTGGAAAGTGGAATTTGTGTCCATAAGCAAGACACGCTGGTGCTCTTCTCCAAGTCTAGAAGTAGGAGTAAGGAAAATGATCACGGCCATACACAGTAAATATATGAAGTTTGCTGCTTTAAATAAAGACTTTGCTAAACTAACAGAAATATAACACGTTTTCAGTAGTATTTATCACGTATGAGCGGGCTTTGGCTGCATGCAGGTCCGTGTAGAGAGAGACCAGAGAACCATCGGCCCAAATGCAATCTGGGAACCCACCGGCTATCGCCTGATGAAGACTTGGCTTTTTATTGGTTTAAAATTAGTTTGTGAACTGGCTATTTGCAAATCAATCCGGTCGTACAAGTAGTCCCTCAACTACACTCTGGTCATTCTTGGACATTAAAAAAGAAGTCTTGGCCCTGATATCTGCTGCTCGACCAAAGACGTGTCCGTTGTCAGACCAATAGCCAATGGGCTCAGAGATCTGTCAGTTAGCCCACCCTATGTAAGAGTATTGGTGTGGGTTGAAGAGGAGTACCAATAGTTTGGGTTTCTTGCATCCGGGTTTACAGATACAGTATCTGCCCCAAACCCAATACAATGGAGGTGAAAGGAAATACATTTTTGTAGTACTTTAACGAGACTACGGCCATGCTAGCAGCTCTGTCAGGCCTTACACAAGCACAGCAGCACTTTGAACTGAAGGCCAATGGCCATGTGCTAACATGCTTACAACTTTGAATGTACTCAATCTGGATTTTTGAACAGCTGTACACTGTGTTTCGATGCTATTGAAATTACTTTCACACGCCATCACTATGGCCATCAGCTGAGAATACCGCCTACACTGAGGGGGAACTATCTGCAGTGGAAACTCAGCTGAAGTCAAAAAGGATTCATCCCCTGGGTACCCCGATTGTCCGTCCAACATTTGGTGCCAATTCATTCTGTAAATGTTAAGATATGACCTCACAGAGCAGACGTCGGCCTTCAGCCTCTGGAGAGGCCACTAGAACAGAGAACCAGGCCAGATGGAGGACAGCAGAGCCTGTAAAGTGACAGATAGCGATAAGGGTTCATGTGAGGTGACGGGCAAGACGAGTTTAAAGTGAGCGTGACCCATAGAGTCACAATGCTGGTTGAATTTTAACAGCATTGGTCTGAATTAGTATCTGCCTTAGATGTTGCTGCTTAGAAGAGTCTGCAGGCGCACTGCTGTCCTCGCCTCGCTGTCGTATGGTTTATTGAATCGGTTTTGCATGTTTATTTGCTCACAGCGCTGCGTATAGGAATCAGAGACATAACTAGATTACCTTACTTATGTTCCATTTGCTCTGCGTGTGATCATCGGATCATAACCGGGATACTGAGCCTGTACTTGCATGTGTGTCCCCAATTCAAGTCGTGGAGTTAATCCGTTGAAGAGAAGATTTGTATCGATGTAATGACATGAGCCACATTTCTAAAATTATGATAATTCCAAAATTAAATGTTTTTTTTATTCGTGCCGTTATTGGAGACATCCCTGGCTTCAACAAATAATCCAATATCCTGGGGACACCGAACAAAATCTGCTATTTAGTTGTCACATACACATTGCTTTATTGACTTTAATGCAGGCCTATTGTAGGATAAGTGTACACATAAATAGCATTAAGAACTACAATTGATCGTAAAGCGTGGTCAGGACATAGATATGCCACTCCCGATAATACCTGCAGATCAGTAGAGAAATGATAGTTCACGCACAGAGAAACCTGAATAAGGTAACCATCATGTGTTATGTTTCATGTCACATCCCTGAAGACTTATAAGAGGAACCGCATGCAAACGGCTCACTGAGGGACCATGTGTTGTTTATGACAATGACCAAAGGCTCCAACCCCGTATGGGTAAAGATGGAAGAGGAATTAACAGCTCCATTCCAGGTTATGGACTCGTTATCACAAAAACACACAACAAAAATAGACCAAGGAAATCTAATTTTACAACACTCTAGGTGGGCATGGGTTAGGGCACATAAGATTCTGGGGATTTCTCAATACAAACAAAACTACTCCTCCACGTGGAATAATCCTCATCTGTTTAGGGAAAAAAGTATTTCTATGGGATACATGGCTGGCAAAGGAATACCTGTTATCAAAGATCTCTACAGAGACGGCTCATTTAAATCATTCGAGGACCTTAAAGAAACATTTAATTTACATGAGAAGGGGGATTTCTGGAAGTATTCAAAGCTGAGGAGTAGCATGGGGTCCGGGTTTGGATTGAAAAGAGAAGAGGAAGAAGAGAATGAGATTCAGGAGTTCCTCAGTGCTTCCTGTACCCTACACTCTGCCTCCATATTTTATCGTAAAATGTCAAACATTCAAGCTGGAATGTGTGAAGGCCTGAGACTAGTATGGCAAAAAGATCTCAACATTGAGATTAAGGAAGATGTATGGCGATAAATAATATCAAAGGTAGGCTGGGCTACAAGGGATGCAAGAAGCAAGTTTACTCACTACAAAATTGTATATAGATATTATTTTACACATCTGAAACTGTATAAAATGGGCTTGATGCAGGATAATAAATGTTGGAAATGTAACATAGAAATGGGCACTTTTCTACACGCGTTGTGGGAGTGCTCCAATGTGTTGCCTTTTTGGAAGGTAGTACTAGAAATGTTAGAAGCGTGGCTCAAACGGCCTTTACCAGAATCCCCACAGCTGTGTTTATTAGGGGATGCATCGATAGTGCCATCAGGCCTCAACAAGGCAGAGATCAGAATATCACTAACAGGGTTCATGGTGGCAGCGAGGCTTATCCTGTGAAACTGGAAGAGCCCACATTCGCTCACAGACTGGCTCAAACTCATGACAGACAGCTGCATTTGACAATATGATTGACAGGGTAAAGAACAGTTCAAGCCAAACGGACCAAGCATGGAACAATCTAATGGCCTTTATAACAAATTAGAGTGGTCAAGTATTCGTGGACGGAATTTGTGTTATCAAGAAAAGGCAGGAATAAATGCAGAGTATGTGAGTACGCAAATGTACATGTAAAAGATAATTAAAGGGGTGTCTGGGTGAGTGTAATTTTGTTGTTGTTGTTGTTGCTTTGTTTTTTGTTTTCTCTTGGTGTTTTGTTTCTGTTTGGTTTGTTTGTCTGCTGTTTTGTTTTTATGGGTTTCTTTGTTGTTGTCGTGTTTCTGTTTTGTCTTTCTGTACTTTATTATTGTCTGACAAGTCTAATTGTGATATTTATGTTTAATGTTAATATATTTAAATGAACATAATAAAAAAACTTAAGTGAAAAAAAAGAAAAAAAGAAAATGACCAGAGGCTGATTATAGTTGAGTTCAATTGAAATATGTATCATGTGCTCTGATATTTGGGACATAAAGCTCACGCTCTCTGCTTGCTTGATGACGGATTCTCCTCAAATGTCTCAGGAAACGCTCCAACAGCTAAAACAGACGTGTCTCGCTACAGCCATAATACAATTTCTCGTAATAATAATAAGATCTGTCAATCTTGTCTTGAATTAAAATATATATTTAAAAAAATGTAAATAGTTGCAATTTAAAATGTCCAACCTGGTACATCCTCTCTGATATATATATATATATATTTATATACAGTATATACGTGCATGTTTGGTGTGATCGGAGTATCTGTCTCTCTGCAGGTCTGGGTGATGGATGGGGTCGAACCACAAGGCTCAGTCCTCTGGACAGCATGGCCAGAGAACTGGGCTCCCACCTTTTACAGGTCAGTACAGGAAATAACAATGTGCAGCCTGAAACTGATAGCAAATGATATCTCTGTGTGTTAATGTGTGCAGTGCTATTTCAAATGTTGCTGTGCTACGCTATGCTATGCTAAGCTATGTTAGAGTGGGGGTCATCAGGAAGTACCCTACTTGCTAAATCTGATTTTACACCAAATTATCATACCACAATTACATTTGAAATTTGCAACATATTTGGGCTTCTTTATTAAATATACTGTATTTGCAATTAAATGCTGTAAATAATACAATACGGACACTTCAACTGTGGGAAAAACACCAAATATCTTTGAAATTACAGTTTTTTTGCTTGTCTTCCCAATATAAGCAGCAATTTCAAATATGACATCAATGCCATACAATTCTTCTTTCATTTTATTTGCGGCTTTGTAGTGATATTTATTTATATGGATCATTGCACACTTTGACGCACGGCAACCATGCACGCTCTTCTTCAACGTGCTACAGAAGAGACATCATCTGCTCTGGACAGTAAAAAGGAAAACTCTTGACAGTGATTGCGTTTAAAGGGGATGATGGCAGTGTGGATGTGATTGGCTCCGAGTGTAACAGCCGTGGAGGATAATGTTTGCTTTCTGAACCAAACCTGTGACTCCAAACCACTGTGATCGCCACCAGCCTGCCACACTTTAAATATTCCTTTTACTGTTTTACTCATACATGATACAACTTAGTAGGCCAAGCTAATTAATTTGGCCTCTATATGTTTAAAAAGGCTACATATACCTCTGTCAGCTCTACTGCTCAGAATGTGTTATTTTATTATATTTCATTTCATTCATATTATATAATTTTGTCACTCTCTTCTCCTGTATTTGCTTCCACACACATATTAAACACTCATATGTAACCCATTTTATTTAGAACTGTTTTTGAGCTCATTACAAACATTTTTGGGGAACATGTTTCTCGGTTAATATTATTATTATTATAATTATTACATATTATTATAAATGTTCCTGTTACTTGTAGGAAGGAGACATTTATAACCGCTATGTCACGAGCAACAGATGCAATAGATAGTCAAAGGCTTGAACTTTACTCATATGACGTGATTTATGGTCCAGTTGAGTTCTGTTAGTTAATACTCAGTGCTGCCACTTTTTAAAATACATGTAGGTGCTCATCTTGTGGTTATAAGCGTCAACAACAGGCCTGTTGAATACTTGAGTTCTGGGCCTCTAAATTCCTCTGCCCATAATAATCTGTATCAAGACCGGATGCATTGGACCTAACCTGTGCACATTAAACAACATTCATTCATCAATTGTTGTTTTACCAATTCATAATGTGCCCCCTTTCAAATATTCTTGCTCCGTGTTGTGCCTCAGTAGCATGCTACTCAAACGACTGGTTTCCTTATTCCAGTTCAAACACTGGATTAAATCAATGATGCTTTTAGAGCCAGTTAAGTCACATCATGGTAACGTAGTTCCATTTGGATAATAAAAGCTATCAGACACATTCAAATGATCAACGCATCTGTAAAATGTTAACTGCCAGTATTTTTCAATTCAATATTTTTAAAGAGTGAAGGCTCATCATTTCTTCTCTTTTTTAACTTGTTATTTGAAACCAATTTTCTAAGAAAAAGTTATTGTAGATTAATGTTGCCATGCATCAAAAACAAGAAAGAAGAAAGAGCACGCATTCAATACGAGAACATTAAAAGAAGAACAATACAATAGAGAGTTCACACTGGGAATTATGTTTGTTTTTAATAACGTTTTCATGAAGACACTTACACTGCCCAATGTTTTTGTTAATTGAAAAGTAATAATAAAGAAGCTTAATAAAAGTTAGTCACGGGTAAATAATAAGAAAATGTTCACACTAATGGAAACTCGGCACCATCCATTCATACATCATACGGGTAAATGTATTGGCACGGATCAGTGTAAAAATAGTTGACATTACTAATTTGTGTGCTTGGTTACCGCCCTCAGACTCTGGATGGCTTCGTGTTCGTCGTTGCCTCCGATGGTAAAATCATGTACATCTCTGAAACAGCTTCAGTGCACCTCGGCCTGTCCCAGGTAAGACCCTCCCCCTTGACCCCAGCAGAATAAGGTCACGTGACACGTGGTTGATGTGTTTTGTCTTGCTTGGCTAGTTGCCATGGCGTCGCTGCACATTCATGAGCGCGTGCTGTGTGTCCCTCAGGTGGAGCTGACAGGAAACAGCATATTTGAGTACATCCACCCATCAGACCACGATGAGATGACCGCAGTGCTGGGTCTCTGTCAGCCCCCACACCATCACTTCTCCCCAGGTACCCGAGGAGCCTCAATCTACACATGTCATGAATGTCCCCCTGACTGTAGATGGATCTCAGCGGCACAGAGAACCAGGATGTGTAACCGGCTTGTATTAGAGGCAGGCTATGACACTACACATGTGTTCCTGTTGTCTTGATGAATTCAGTGTAATGCACATTATAATATGATAATTGCTTGCATAACCCATTATTTTACTTTACAAGCAATATTCCTGGACTAGAAGATAGAGTGAGAGGCCTGCATCATTAAAATGTGGGTTGCAGACTGTAAGATGATGCTGGTCGGCTTGCCGGGTGCTGGAGAAGAGAACCCTAACCCAGACCCAGGACATGGTCTAACCTCAGAGCCAGGACATGGTCTAACCTCACACCTAGGACATGGTCTAACCTCACACCCAGGACATGGTCTAACCTCACACCCAGGACATGGTCTAACCTTACACCTAGGACATGGTCTAACCTCACACCCAGGACATGGTCTAACCTCACATCCAGGACATGGTCTAACCTCACACCCAGGACATGGTCTAACCTCAGACCCAGGACATGGTCTAACCTCAGACCCAGGACATGGTCTAACCTCACACCCAGGACATGGTCTAACCTCACACCCAGGGCATGGTCTAACCTTACACCCAGAACATGGTCTAACCTCAGACCCAGGACATGGTCTAACCTCACACCCAGGACATGGTCTAACCTCACATCCAGGACATGGTCTAACCTCACACCCAGGACATGGTCTAACCTTACACCTAGGACATGTTCTAACCTCACACCCAGGACATGGTCTAACCTTACACCTAGGACATGTTCTAACCTCACATCCAGGACATGGTCTAACCTCACACCCAGGACATGGTCTAACCTCACATCCAGGACATGGTCTAACCTCACACCCAGGACATGGTCTAACCTCACATCCAGGACATGGTCTAACCTCACACCCAGGACATGGTCTAAACTCACACCCAGAACATGGTCTAACCTCACACCCAGGACATGGACTAACCGTACACCCCACCTCGCTCACTTCGCTCGGCTTCTGCCAATCGGCTTGTAGCTCCTTCACTTCGAGCTAAACACTCAAAGTCACGACTGTTTGCTGTGCTGGCTCCTCATTGGTGGAACGAGCTCCCCATTGACATCAGGACAGGAAGTCTCTACAGACTAAAAACACATCTTAGTGACTACACCTTGAATAGGGAAGGTAGAGCCGTAGTAGCACTTTAGTAGCACTTAAATGTCTCTTACTGATAGCACTTTGTAGTTTAACACTTCAGCAGCACTTAAATGTCTCTTGCTGATAGCACTTTGTAGTTTAACACTTTAGTAGCACTTAAATGTCTCTTACTGATAGCACTTTGTAGTTTAACGTTATTGAAGAAATTGTACTTGCTTGATTCTTGTTGTTCTGAGTTTGGACTCATGGTTTAATGCACTTATTGTAAGTCGCTTTGGATAAAAGCGTCAGCTAGTGACATGTAATGTAAATGTAATGTGTGTAAAAACAAAAGAAATCTATAATTTATTCACTAATTTACTCAATTTTAGATCATTTTAGGAGTAAAAAACACAATATAACATGCATGTAATGTCTCTGTAATGTGTGTTTGTGTGACAGAGTATGAAATAGAGCGCTCGTTCTTCTTGAGGATGAAGTGTGTTCTGGCTAAACGAAATGCAGGACTTACATGTGGAGGATATAAGGTAGGTGCAGCCAGGATGTACTTTGACCCCCCCTTTCCCCCCCCCCCCCCCCCCCCCCTCCCCCCCCCCCCCCCCCCCCCCCCCCCCCCCCCCCCCACACACACACACACACACACACACGATGATATCATTTATGGCAACTTGGGGAGCTGGAAGTGATTTCATTCCATGGAGTAATACTTAAACAAGTCATTGGCCATCAGTTAGGACATCCAGGAATATTCAGCTGCCCCTCAAAAAGACTAAAGCTGCTGTCAGATATTTGTCCAATTCCTTGAATGAATAGAGGCCTCATATGTGATGCACTGTGCAGCATGTGAGGGAGCACTCCTGAGTACTGTTGGCTTGTTTGAAACAGCCTGTTCATAACAAACTAGCGGAGAGGTGGATGCATGAAGGATGTGCAAATATCTGACCCATTGTGTTGTTTATGCTGTTAAATTGAATTAAAATCACTATGGGTAATGGTAGTATATAAATAACAAAGTACTGGCTGTATTTAAACTCATAATGTATATTGTCAAAAGGAATTGGATCTTCACTAGTTTCCTCTGGCGACTGCGTCTCAGTGGAGAGCAGGGTCATCTATCAATTAGAGGATCGGCGGTTCGATCCCCGCCTCCGCTGGCCCATGTCCATGTGTCCTTGAGCAAGACACTTAACCCCAAATGTCTCCCATAGCTGTTCTACGGTGTATGAATGTGTGTGAATGCTAGTTACTCCTGATGGACAGGTGGAACCTTAGCTCCTCCCATCAGTGTGTGAATGATGTCATGTAGTGTTAAAGGTACAGTACCTTTACCATTTACAACACAACAAGGGTAAAGTGACGGCTGTCTAGATGCACAAATGTTCCTCTGCCATTTGAAAGATATTGTTTTCTAACACTTAAAAAAAACCACTATTAATATCATAGCCCTATTTTACTGCAGAAATTCAGAAAATAGAGGTTACAATGTTGCTTATTGTTTTTGCCTACTGCAGCATTGCCTCTGCACAGAGACAGATCAATGCATTCCCTCTGAAGGAGTAGCTGCTCGACTGCTCATGACCACAACAAACAAACCTGAGAGTCAGCTGGGTAAACAGTTAGAGGACTACACGTGCACGCGTAGAACTGGAGCTACATCCAAAGTACTGTTTCTTTTTCATACGCGTCCAACAGTGCATACATACTAAAGGTTAAGGCTGTTTGGGATGAGTTACACTCCCAGTTGGTGATATTTCAGCTTAGCAACAGAGGAACTAACAGCCAGCGGGAGCACTGCAAACCCTTTTTAACTTGTTCTGTCACTCTGAATTCCTTTAAATGTGTAAATGTGTAATGCATTCGTGTCCTGCTGTGGCTTCGCAGGTCATCCACTGCAGCGGTTACCTGAAAGTGCGTCAGTACATGATGGACATGGCGCTGTATGAATCCAGTTATCAGACTGTGGGTCTGGTGGCAGTTGGCCACTCCCTGCCCCCCAGTGGTATCACTGAGATCAAACTCCACAGCAACATGTTCATGTTCCGAGCCAGCCTGGACTTAAAACTCATTTTCCTGGACACAAGGTAGGACGGACACTTTACTGAGCACGCGGATAGAAAAAAGAAAGCAATGATATCATGATATGTTGATGGGGACCAAAACATTACAACAAATGCACAAGATAACAATATTGAAATATGTACATAATATACATTAGTTGTGTAGACTGCTGTATTGTTAACTGAACATTGGGATGCACTTAAGCAAATCAACCCCCTGACTGTGAGCTTGTGCCCTCTCTCATGTGTGCTGGAGCTAGGGTGGCAGAGCTGACAGGCTATGAGCCTCAGGACCTGATAGAGAAGACTCTCTACCACCACGTCCACGCCTGTGACGTTTTCCATCTACGCTATGCTCACCATTTATGTGAGTCCTCCAAATCCTTTGTAAGACTTGGGTGGTAGAGTATATAGAATTGAAGTGACAAATCAACAATGATGAATGAACAATGTAGTGACTCAGAGAAACTGCCAGCTTGAGCCCCCTAACATGACTCACAGGCCAAGATACAATGTTTAGTTGAATCCAAAACACAGGCAAAGCTCAAAACCAACTTATCTAGAAAGGGTTAGGGAGAGAATCATCAATCCATGGATAAGGTAGGCAGATTAAGGCTGGGATCTATAACAGGTGAATAGATATGGCAAGGTGATGGGTATGGCAGGACAAGAGGTTACTGAAGGGCAGTGGGGAATGGCTGGATCTGAAATCCAGAAGAGTTAGTAGCAGAGTAAACAGAGCAGACAGCCGAAGGAATGGTCGCCAGCTCTCCTTGTCTGGCTTGAGTCGGGAGACGGAAGGTCAGGTGGAACCTCATGGAGCGAGGAAGGCAGAGGGGGACTGCAGCTAGGTTAACCCAACAAGCACTGGAATGGGTAAAGTCCAGTGGCGTAGCTGGGACTAGTGTTATGTGCATACCCAAAGCACTTGTCTGGCCCAGGAAGAAAATGTGATGTGAAGTGCGGTCAGAGACTATCCCTGGGGACACTATAGATGCAAAATTCATAGTGTTACATAATGTCATCTGTCTCTTTGGCAGAAGGGAATTTGGGGAAGGGAATGAAGGGAGCAGACTTGAAAAACGGTCAACAACGTTGAAGGTGTTAGTGTTACCATGATGAAGGGAGTGTTACAGACTAAACGGAGATGGAAACAGGAAGCAGTTGCAGTGAACCGGCAGAAACCTTTGTGCTGATTAATTCAATTCAATTCAGTTTATTTTGTATAGCCCAATATCACAAATTACAAATTTGCCTCAGAGGGCTTTACAATCTGTACACATACGACATCCCTGTCCCAGGACCTCACATTGGATCAGGAAAGACTCCCCAAAAATAACCTTTGACAGGGAAAAAAGGGAAGAAACCTTCAGGAGAGCAACAGAGGAGGATCCCTCTCCCCGGATGGACAGATGAATAGATGTCATGTGACCAGATGAACAGAGTTACATAAACACATTACATGAATATGACAATGTATGAATGGAACTCCAGTCCATGAAACAGAAGGAGGTAGAGAGGAGGGGGCGGGGCATCAGCAGGGCCAACGCGGGAGGCCGGCTCACCAGGCATCAGACACCTCCAGGTCCAATGGACCCTATGAGACGTGAAGTCACAACGACTCCGGGGAGGAAGCAGAGTTAATAAGGTGCAATGGAGAGATGTAAATTCATCCATAAGGAGAGAGAGAAGATGAGATAGGTGCTCAGTGTTTCCTAAAACATCCCCCAGCAGCCTATAAGCCTATGGCAGCATATCAAGGGGCTGGACCAGGGTAAACCTGATTCAGCCCTAACTATAAGCACTATCAAACAGGAAAGTCTTAAGTCTATTCTTGAATGAGGTGACTGTGTCTGCCTCCCGGACTGAAAATGGAAGCTGGTTCCATAAAAGAGGAGCTTGATAACTGAAGGCTCTGGCTCCCATCCTACTTTTTAGGACTCTAGGAACCACGAATAGCCCCGCATTTAGTGAGCGCAGCTCTCTAGTGGGGCAATATGGTACTACAAGCTCCTTAAGATATGATGGTGCATCACCAATCAAGGCTTTGTAGGTGAGGAGAAGAATTTTAAATGTGATTCTTGGTTTTACAGGGAGCCAGTGCAGCGCAGCTAATACAGGAGTAATGTGATCTCTTTTCTTAGTTTTTGTGAGTACACAAGCTGCAGCATTCTGGATCAACTGGAGGGATTTAAGAGACTTATTAGAGCAGCCTGATAATAAGGAGTTGCAGTAATCTAGTCTGGAAGTAACAAACGCGTGAACCAGCTTTTCTGCATCTTTTTGAGACAAGATGTGCCTGATTTTTGAAATGTTACGTAGATGAAAAAATGAAATCCTTGAGATTTGCTTAACGTGGGAGTTAAAGGACAAGTCTCGGTCAAAGATAACGCCTAGATTTTTTACAGTGGTGTTGGATGCCAGGGAAATGCCATCTACAGAAACCACATCACCAGATAATTGATCTCTGAGGTGTTCAGGGCCCAGTAAAATAACTTCAGTTTTGTCTGAGTTTAACATCAGGAAGTTGCAGGTCATCCATGTTTTTATGTCTTTAAGACATTCTTGAATTTTAGCGAGCTGGTTGGTCTCCTCTGGTTTGATCGATAGATATAATTGAGTATCGTCTGCATAGCAATGAAAGTTTATGCAGTGTTTCCTGATAATATTGCCCATAGGAAGCATATATAAGGTAAATAAAATTGGTCCAAGCACAGAACCTTGTGGAACTCCGTGATTAACGTTGGTGGTCATTGAGGCTTCATCGTTTACAAATACAAATTGAGATCGATCTGATAAATAGGATTTAAACCAACTTAGTGCGGTACCTGAAATGCCAATCGACTGATCCAGTCTCTGTAATAGGATGTCATGATCAATGGTGTCGAACGCAGCACTAAGGTCTAATAATACCAGTACGGAGATGAGTCCTTTATCTGATGCAAATATGAAGTCATTTGTAATTTTCACCAGTGCTGTCTCTGTGCTGTGGTGTTTTCTAAATCCTGACTGAAACTCCTCAAATAAACTATTCTGATGTAGAAAGTCACACAACTGATTTGCGACTACTTTCTCAAGGATCTTAGAGAGGAAGGGAAGGTTAGAGATTGGTCTGTAGTTAGCCAACACCTCTGGATTAAGAGTGGGCTTTTTCAGGAGAGGTTTAATTACAGCTACTTTGAAGGAATGTGGTACATGGCCTGTTAGCAAAGACACATTAACAATATCCAGCAGAGAGGTGCCAATTAAAGGCAACACGTCTTTAAGCAGCCTCGTTGGGATGGGGTCTAAGAGACAGGTAGACGGTTTAGAAGTAGAAACCATTGAGGACAATTGGTCTAGGTTAATGGGAGAAAAGCTATCCAAATATACACCAGGGCATACAGCCGTTTCCAAGGCCACTCCTCTTGATGACAGATCGGCAGTAGTTAAGGGCAAGAGAGCATCAATCTTGCCTCTAATAGTTAAAATCTTTTCATTGAAGAAGTTCATGAAGTCATTACTACTGAGGTCTATAGGAATACACGGCTCCACAGAGCTGTGACTCTCTGTCAGCCTGGCTACAGTGCTAAAGAGAACCCTGGGGTTGTTCTTATTTTTCTCTATTACTGATGAGTAATAGGCTGCTCTGGCATTACGGAGAGCCTTTTTATATGTTTTAAGACTATCTCGCCAAACTAAGCGTGATTCTTCCAGATTGGTGGAACGCCATATACTTTCGAGCTTTCGTGAAGTTTGCTTTAGGTCGCGGGTCTGAGGGTTCTACCAGGGAGCAAACCTCCTTTGCCTCACTGTCTTTTTCTTCAGTGGGGCTATCAAGTCTAGTGTCATTCTCAGTGAGCCTGTAGCACTATCGACAATATGATCAATCTGGGACGGACTAAAGTTAGCACAGGAGTCCTCCGTCACATTGAGACGTGGTATTGAATCAAATGCAGAAGGAATCTCTTCTTTAAATTTAGCTACAGCACTGTCAGTTAGACATCTGGTGTAGAAACTTTTGACTAACGGTGTACACTCCGGGAGTATAAACTCAAAAGTTATGAGGTAATGGTCTGACAGAAGAGGGTTCTGTGGGAAGACCTCCAAATGTCAATGCCATATGTAAGAACAAGGTGGAGGGTGTGGCCAAAGCAGTGAGTGGGTTTCTGTACTCTCTGACAGAAGCCAATCGAGTCCAACAATGAGATAAATGCAGTACTAAGGCAATCATTATCAATATCCACATGAATATTAAAATCTCCTACAATAATAACCTTATCAGTTTTAAGGACTAAACTTGATAAACACTCTGAAAATTCAGATATAAATTCTGAATATGGACCTGGTGGCCGGTACAGTATAACAAATAGAATTGGCTGTAATGTTTTACAGGTTGGATGTGAAAGACTAAGAACAAGGCTTTCAAATGAGTTGTAATTTAGTTTAGGTTTAGGATTCATTAATAGGCTTGAGTCAAAGATGGCTGCTACTCCACCTCCTCGGCCGGTGCCTCGAGGAATGTGAGTATTAATATGACTTGGAGGAGTTGATTCATTTAGGTTGACATATTCTTCATGCCTCAGCCAGGTTTCAGTAAGACACAATAAATCAATGTGATTGTCTGATATTAAATCATTTACTAATACAGCTTTAGATGACAGAGATCTAATATTTAGGAGTCCACATTTAATTATCCTGTTTTGTTGTACTGTGGCAGTAGTGATGTTAACCTTTATGAGGTTATTTTGTATGACTCCTCTTCTGGTTACTTTTGATTTAATTAATTTAAGTGGCCGTGGGACAGACACAGTCTCTATATAGTTAAGGTTAAGGGTGGGTAACTGCTCGAATAGAAGTGCAGAGAAGGGTGGAAGACTACAACTCTGCTTCTGCTTCCTGATCTGAACTCTGGGTCATGGATTAAGTCCGCTAATCAACTTCGCCATGTTCGCAGAAATGAGACGCGCTCCATCCCAAGTGGGATGAATGCCGTCTCGACTCATCAGATCAGGCTTTCCCCAGAAAGTCCTCCAGTTATCTATGTAGCCCACATTGTTTGCTGGGCACCACCTGGACAACCAGCGGTTGAATGACGACATGCGGCTATACATGTCATCATTGATCAGATTGGGGAGAGGGCCAGAGAAAACTACGGTGTCCGACATTGTCTTGGCATAAGTACACACCGATTCCACAATAATTTTAGTGACCTCCGACCGCCGCAGTCGGGAGTCATTACCGCCGGCGTGTATAATAATCTTACTGTAACTACGCTCATCTTTAGCCAGCAGTTTTAAACAAGATTAAATGTCGCCCGCTCTGGCCCCCGGGATGCATATGACTTTGGTCCCTGGCTTCCCTATCTTCACGTTTCTGACTATGGAGCTACCTATAACCAGAGTGGGTTTCTCAGCGGGTGCGTCGCTGAGTGGGGAAAACTGGTTCGAAACGTGAAGAGGTTGGCGGTGCTCAGTGGGCTTCTGTTTAGACTTAAAACCCCTTCGAACAGTCACCCAGCCATCCGGCTGCTCGGGGGCTGCCGGGGGACAGCTAACAGAGGCTAAAGCTAAAGGCCCCGCACCGGCTATGGGGGGTGGCGAGCTAACTAGCGTAACTGTCTGAGCTTCGATGGTGCGGAGCCGTGCATCTAACCCACTTAGAACTGCCTCCAACCTAGCAAATGAACTACACTTGTTGCATGTACCGTTATCATTAAGAGAGGCAGAGGAATAGCTATACATGAGACACTCTGAGCAAGAGGGAGCGGGAGGGGGAGAAGAAAACATCGCGAGCTGCTAAGCTGGCAACCGGAAGTGATGCAATACGCTTACCGGAAGAGAGAGAGCGATGCGTTCAGGAACCTCAAGGAAGGAAGACAGCTTCCTGATTACTGATCAGACCAGCAGCACCAAGCTCCCTGCTGTCTTACTCCTCTGAGGCCAACCAGAAACATTGCCGTAGGAGAGACAGCGTGTAGGTGTGACACCGACCAGTATGGCCAGCCAAGAAGAGTGACCCTATTTTGGACAGTCGGCGGAAAGAAGAGTGAAAAATTGATGAGGGCTATGAGAGGAGCCACCACAGCACTGTACTTCCTGATAGATCACCACTAAAAGTTGGCAAAGAGCAGGAAATGCTCTAGCTCATTGTGAGGGAAGGGGATGGGCCAGTCCAAGACCGATCCACATGGATGCTCCCTGCATTGACAACACTTGTGGAAATGGCCTGGTATACTGCAAGACTAATGAAGGAAATGGGGTTACTACAGGGCTGGAGCGAGTGGCTTGATATAAAGAGTTATCATAATGCAGGTAAAACAGAGCAGGCAGCATACATACAAGGAGCTGGGGAAGTCGAGACAGACAAAGTAAAGTTGCAAGGTGCCTTAACAGAATATTGCAAACATTTGGGAAGACCTTAGGACAATCGAGGAAATAGGTGCAGATGCTGCTGTCATTATTCAGTTTAGTTTCAATTCAGTTTATTTTGTATAGCCCAATATCACAAATTACGAATTTGCCTCAGAGGGCTTTACAATCTGTACACATACGACATCCCTGACCTTTGACCTCACATCGGATCAGGAAGAACTCCCCAAAAATAACCTTTCACAGGGAAGAAACCTTCAGGAGAGCAACAGAGGAGGATCCCTCTCCCCGGATGGACAGAAGCAATAGATGTCATGTGTACAGAATGAACAGAATTTACAAAGTTACATAAACACATTACATGAATATGACAATGTATGAATGGAACTCCAATCCATGAAACAGAAGGAGGTAGAGAGAGAGGGGGGGGGGGGGGGGGGGGGGGGGGGGCGCATCAGCAGGGCCAACGCGGGAGGCCGGTTCACCAGCATCAGACACCTCCAGGTCCAATGGACCCTATGAGACGTGAAGTCACAACGACTCCAGGGAGGAAGCAGAGTTAATAAGGTGCAATGGAGAGATGTAAATTCATCCATAAGGAGAGAGAGAAGAGGAGATAGGTGCTCAGTGTATCCTAAAACATCCCCCAGCAGCCTATAAGCCTATAGCAGCATATCAAGGGGCTGGACCAGGGCAAACCTGATTCAGCCCTAACTATAAGCACTATTAAAGAGGAAAGTCTTAAGTCTACTCTTAAATGAGGTGACTGTGTCTGCCTCCCGGACTGAAAGTGGAAGCTGGTTCCATAAAAGGGGCATAATTATGGGCTATATACCACAACTATCATATTTTATTCTTAAAATACAGTTAATTTTCGCTGCATTGCAATGAATGCAAAAAAAGAAATATGACTTGTTGTTTAGCTGTCCTACTCATTGCTCTCATGTCGTTTTCGACAGGCAACTGTTTTCAGAAAACAAGTTGTAAAAACCCACTATTTATATTCCCTGCTGAGCACCAAACAGCAGAATCATTTAGAGACTAGCTGGTGAACATATCGGTGTGTTTAGCAGCTGAAGAGCCAGATATTTCCTCCAGCAGTTGGTAGAGACCAAATCAGAGTTAAACAAGAGAGAGAATATTGAGAATAACTGTTTGCTGTCCAGTGTTTTGTTTGCAGCATATTACTTCTGCCCCCAAGTGGCAAAAAAACTGTTATTGCAGGTTTTCAGTTACAGTCCATCGAGAAATGTTTCTTTTGAATGACTGATGCACAATGCTGGTTATAAAAAGAGGCCCTTCCTGTATATGTCTAAAGGGCTGATTTGACCATTCTTCTCTTTGATCCTGATCTATGTGGTTCCTGTAGTACTGGTGAAGGGGCAGGTCACCACTAAGTACTACCGCATGTTATCAAAGCATGGAGGCTGGGTGTGGGTCCAGAGCTACGCCACCATCGTCCACAACAGCCGCTCCTCCAGACCTCACTGTATTGTGAGTGTGAACTACGTCCTCACGTGAGTAAGGGTGCCTTGCCCACGTTTATTCTCCATGTAAAACCTCCAGTTAAACCAGTACAAAGATACACAGTGTCTGCCTATTTGCACACAGTGACGTTGAGCGAAAGGAGCTTCAGCTTTCTGAAGACCAGAGTCGAGCCACGAAGCCGAGTCTCAGTCTTTCTTCAGTTCAGGACCACCGCAAACAACTTAGAACCAAAGCAGTCAAGATGAGGAGCAAACTTAGAGCAGCTCACTATCCTGAGGCAGGCCTTCCTCTTGGCTTACTGAGTAAACAAAAGGTGATTGTTTACACACAGTTATGATGGAAAATGTTTTGCATCCCCATCTTGAAGAAAATAATGTAAACCTAAGCATGTAATTTAGAACTTTAGATAGTACTGCTGTAAATTGTATTTCTGGTTTTGTCATTGTGTTGGTTTCTGGATAGCAGCAGGCTGCTAGCCTCTTCCAGCCAGACCGTCCAAGCTGCTCCCCACAGAGGGGGTTGTGGAAGGAGAGATCCCCGTACCCACTGACCTCCTGCAGGGAAAGGAGCTCCAGCTTGAGCTCTGAAGCAGACCAGGTGTCCTGCGGCCCCACATACAATCTGACCCTGCACTACCCTTACAATCACCGGCATCTGGAAGCTCAGAGCCAGCTTCCTAGCTCAGGTCCGTCCCCCCAGCTGGCTCAGCAGATCCTCGGCTCCCTGCACAGCAGAGGGTCAGTCGGTTGGAACATCGGCAGCCCCCCAGCACCAAATAAATACACAGGTACACTCTTTAAGTAACACAGTTGAGTTACCTGAATTAAGCCACATTAAAGGGTAATTGGACATTCTGTACACAACAACGTTTCATGTTCCGAATGCTGCCCCTCCTCTCTCTCAGGAGACCTTCTGGTGTAATTTCAGCTTGTGATTTGTTTTCTTCATCAGACCAAGTGCCGCCAGCGGACCGCAGGCACCCCGATGAGATCTACCATGATTGTTCCAGCGGCACAAACCCACATTCTACCAGCCGGCTGAAGGAAGAACCCTACGAATATTACACGCTTGTCCACGGCGAGCTGCCTGAGGTTTGTCCACACCCCCGTCCTCACGCCACCAAGGACGGTAAGCGTTTAGGTCAGGAGGTCCGACATAACACGAGAGGCGCCGAGGGACCTCGAGGCAACCGGGCCCTCGTCGACCTGGTCCTGGGTAGAGCTGAGCAGGGCCAGCCTCTCCCCGTGCAGATGTCGCTGGAGCAGAGGAGGCGACTGTGTATGATGGAGGCTCCCTACTTCCCCCCGGCCGCAGCATATCCACAGCCTGCCGACGGCCTCCAGCAGCACGGAGCTGCTGCAGAGCTGCAGCTCAGGTCGGCTGAGGACGACAGGAGAATGTTGATCGGTATGGGGGTCGGGGTTGGACTTCCAGCCCAAGCCCCATACGTGTCTTTGAACTTTCACACGGTCCTGAGCAAACACGGTTCCATTAAGGCCCCCGCTTTGCCCACACTGAGCCACATGACAGACGGCCACGGCTACCACGGCAGAGAGACGGCCTCTTACAGCTGCAACAGCCAGAGCCCCAGCTCCGGCTCGTCGCCCGAGAGCCACAGAGAGATCCCGCATTACATCGGCACATCCGTCATCATCACGAATGAGAGGTGACCCAGGACAGAGTGCTCCAAAGCCTCCAGCCAGGCTCCTCTCCGCCGCGTCCCCTTTGCACCTCTGACACACAATAGGACATTACAGCTGTGAGCTTTTTTCTCTCTCCCATGTTGTCCGTCATAAAATGCGTTCTATAGAATATATATGCAATACAGCTTTCGCAGGAATTTTTATTAACTTTTACTATTTTGTATTATTAATATTAAACCCAAACCCAAACTTAGGGCCTGAGCATTACATATGACTTCCTGATTTTGTTCTCAAAGGATCATTTAATTCACACATTTCATTTCAATTCACACTCAACCCATCTTTATTTAAATTGAGTATCAGGAAGTTTTGGAGGAAAACTGATTTTTTCATACATACCAAGCATACATTTAAAAAAATGAAATAGCCATGTTTTGCTTGGTAAACAATTTGGTTGGTAAACAATAGCTAACTAGAACCAGTGGAGACAAGCTATGTGTATATGATGCAGCAGCTCTTAAAATGAAAATCTAATTTCATTTAACAGGCAGACATAATTAATTAAGGCAGGAGTTTGTCTTTAATTTCACTATTTATTCTACGTTATATATTTATTGCATAACTTCACTTATCAGTGATTTCCACATGCAATAGAGTGGGCAGGCGAGTGGGTGTTGAGCATGATGTGAGCTAGAAACATTCATTACACTCAACTCTTGACTGAGAAGGTGGCATTTGGATATTGGAATTGGTGTCATGGAAACAAGTCTGTAGACAATAAAATAAAGGTTATTTTCAAGGGAAACTATGGTTTATTGCAATTTGGGTTTTATTTCCATAGCTCTGGTCCCGGGTTTTGATAGGCTGTTGGTTATGATGACACTGCACTCGATAGGCGGAGTTCTGAAAACACGATGACATCACCAGAGGCGTAGAAGACCCTGAATGTTCAGTAGGGAACCGGTTTAATCCACCTGTGCTCAAAGAAGAACTCACATTACTTTAATGCTTTTCAAAGTAAGGGCCATTTTGGTAGAATAGTCTGTAGCAACATCAAAATGATATATCTATTTGACTTAAACTACTAAAACTAAAAGTGAACTATAAAAAAACTATTACTTTAAATCAATAATGTCTTACTTGCTTCGGTATTTTTGTCACTTACAGATATGCAACTGGTAACTAGTGTTCACCGGGGTCATCACATCACGGACAAGAAACACGAACTTGGGCCGAGACGTCCACGTTGGTTCTTCTCTCCCGCTACTTACTGTATGACAGATACGGTATATTGTCGTTTTTAGAATTACGTCATAAACTCGTGACCAAAAAAATAAATGTATTTTATTTATTTATTTAAATGTATTTAACCAGGAAAAAGCCTCATTGAGATTAAAAATCTCCTTTTCAAGAGAGTCCTGGCCAAGACAGCAAACACACATTTAACAAAGTTTCAGACAATAAAAACTTTAGTAAAACCAAAACTAAGACTCAAGTCATCACATCCCAGTTCACACAGGGTCACATAGCAAAGACGGTAGCTTCCAGCATTTTTCTGATGAATTAACGTACATAGATAAGATGGAAGTACGTTAAGAATTGCCTTGTAAATAAGGGCATGACAAAGATTCAGTCTACGGATGGACTGCAGTCCAACCAACCCTAGCATACAGGGAGCCATGGCGAGTAAGAGCCTTAAGATTGGTTATGAACCTCAATGCTCCATGGTAGACAGTATCTAAGGAGTGAAGACATTGAGAAGATCCATGCATATTTAAAACATCACCATGATCCATCACAGACATAAAAGTAGCAGCAACAAGTCTCTTTTTAGCATCAAAAGAAAAGCAAGTCTTATTTCTGAAATAGAAACCCAGCTTCAGCTTCAACTTCTTCACAAGTTGCTGAATGTGAGGTTTAAAAGAGAGAATAATCAATTAAATAAAATACTTCTCCAAGATTTCTTTTAAGCTCATCTATTTCCTCTCTGCTTAAGACAATATGGAACATTAACAGCGGTCCAAAGTCGAGTGTTTAACTTTTTAAGGAATACTTTTTGTACACAATAGTCAAAACCTGATGATAACGTGTTCATAATTAGGATATAATTCATTCATGGACATGGATGACCACTGGTGTACTGTGTTTAAAGGTCACAGACCTGGTTGACTGTGTGCATTTAGTCCATATAGTTTGACATCTGTGTCTGAAGGTCCAGCAGCTGGTTTCAATATCTTGATAAAATATTATTTAAAAGAAAACATTTGGAAGAAATGTCACTCTTCTGTGTGAAAAGCACATACAGTACAGACCTATCAGGCAATGCCTGCTTCCATATGAACATAACGACAACAAATGTTCATGGAATCAATTATTTATTTCTGTTTCATGTTCTTAAGATCCATTTGTATTTTTGCTGTCACTTTTCCTCCTCACTTTTTTGACCAGAATCAAAACCGATCCACTGTGAATCTGTTAAATAATGAAAACCACAATAAAACAAATTAATCAGTTATCTTGCAATAGTAATAAATGTTTGAAATATCTTTAAAACTGGAGAACCGGCCCGTGTGGCATGAACACTCTGCAGAACATCCTGTGAGCCGTGATGACTTCCATACTGGTGTTGTGTCTGACATACAGGGAGGAGGAGGAGGAGGAGGAGGCTGTGATGAAGCACTGGGCTGCCTCCAGCTCCAGCAGTTTGCACGTCTCCTTTGCCATTTTCACTTCATCTGGGGAGGCAGGACGAGCCAGGAGGCCCAGGTGCTGAAGACAAATGAACTGTCATCTTTCACACGCGCACACACGCACACGCGCACGCGCACGCACACGCACACTCAACTTAACTTTGGGGTTCAGTGTCTTGCTCAAGGACTCGAACCACCGACCCTTAGTTAGTTGACGACTCGTTCTACCTGCTGAGCCACAGCCGCTCGGAGTGTTGCATTGGCAACGCAGCGTTAATTTAATTAAATTAAAGTTGTTTACATATGGCTCGACTCTGTAGTTCGATATTACAATCTAAAAACAGCATTTATGGATCTAAATAAGACCCTGGACCAAGATGCACTAAATGTTAGAGGAAGCCATGAGAGGAAATAAAGCAGATTCACTCAGGAGCCACTTTATTAGGTACACCAGTAATCCAATGCAACAGCTGAGCCACAGATTTACAAAAGAGGGCCGTGTTCAGGCCTGATTGACAGTCATTATGTGTTTATGTTAATATACGTTTGCATTATGACGTATATAAAAGTTTTCCTTTCAGTGAAATGGTCAGCATTAATATAGCTTTATCCTCTACCATATTAGTTTTGGTTGATTTTATTGTCACTTCTTCGTTGATAGTCAGGATGTTGTAGACCAGGTAGGTGAACAGAAGCTGGTTAGTTAAAACACGAGCAACAGATTTCTGCAGAAATCTTTATTTTTGCAGAAATCAGCAAACAGCAAAAGCCACAATGATCCCTGTGGTCGTGTAACTGAAATGGGGTCAGCTGTTCAGATGAGGGCTACAGGGCTAACTAACTAACGGCTCACTGCTCCCAGAAAGCCGTTAGTTATTCCATCACGGCTTGGTGGTCCCGAAGCCGCCTGATGTGTGCATGAGCCTTCACTGACAGCTCAACTGGATGTCAGCTAGGCCCATCAGCTAACCAGTACTCAGGAACAGTGTATTCATCTCAAACCCAGACACATTGATATAGTGACACACAGTCAGACTAAAGGACTCAGTGAGTGCTACAGTCTGTGGAAAGCGATGCTGGATTTGGTCCTAGTGCTGCTTGATGACCACCAGTTTCTTCAGCATGTCGAAGGAGTTCCCGTCGGGCTCCAGGGAGACCACGCCCTGCTCCTTGTTGTGCACCTGGAGGAAGCCGTTGGGGTCCAGGCCCACCACCTCGGCCTCCGGTCCGTCCTCGCTCCAGAGACGCACCCGTGTCCCGCTGAGGTCAGAGCACAAGAGATACACCGTCACACTTCAGACTCCTAAAAGACTGATGCTACTGCTCGCTAGGGACAGGCTTCTCATATTAATCCTTCAATAGTGGCTTTCCTTAGAACCCCAAACCTGATGTTCTGCCCACTACTGAGGGACATGTGTGTCTCATGCTTCACTGCCTTGACTTCTCCGTTTCAATTCAGTTTTCAGTTTATTTTGTGTAGCCCAATATCACAAATTACAAATTTGCCTCAGAGGGCTTTACAATCTGTACACATACAACATCCCTGACCTTTGACCTCACATTGGATCAGGAAAAACTCCCCAAAAATAACCTTTGACAGGGAAAAAAGGGAAGAAACCTTCAGGAGAGCAACAGAGGAGGATCCCTCTCCCCGGATGGACAGAAGCAATAGATGTCATGTGTACAGAATGAACAGCATTTACAAAGTTACATAAACACATTACATGAATATGACAATGTATGAATGGAACTCCAATCCATGAAACAGAAGGAGGTAGAGAGGAGGGGGCGGGGCATCAGCAGGGCCAACGCGGGAGGCCGGCTCACCAGCATCAGACACCTCCAGGTCCAATGGACCCTATGAGACGTGAAGTCACAACGACTCCGGGGAGGAAGCGGAGTTAATAAGGTGCAATGGAGAGATGTAAATTCATCCATAAGGAGAGAGAGAAGATGAGATAGGTGCTCAGTGTATCCTAAAACATCCCCCAGCAGCCTATAAGCCTATAGCAGCATATCAAGGGGCTGGACCAGGACAAACCTGATTCAGCCCTAACTATAAGCACTATTAAAGAGGAAAGTCTTAAGTCTATTCTTGAATGAGGTGACTGTGTCTGCCTCCCGGACTGAAAGTGGAACCTGGTTCCATAAAAGAGGAGCTTGATAACTGAAGGCTCTTGCTCCCATTCTACTTTTTAGGACTCTAGGAACCACAAGTAGCCCCGCATTTAGTGAGCGCAGCTCTCTAGTGGGGCAATATGGTACTACAAGCTCCTTAAGATATGATGGTGCATCACCAATCAAGGCTTTGTAGGTGAGGAGAAGAATTTTAAATGTGATTCTTGATTTTACAGGGAGCCAGTGCAGAGCAGCTAATACAGGAGTCATGTGATCTCTTTTCTTAGTTTTTGTGAGTACACGAGCTGCAGCATTCTGGATCAACTGGAGGGATTTAAGAGACTTATTAGAGCAGCCTGATAATAAGGAGTTGCAGTAATCTAGTCTGGAAGTAACAAACGCGTGAACCAGCTTTTCTGCATCTTTTTGAGACAAGATGTGCCTGATTTTTGAAATGTTACGTAGATGAAAAAATGAAATCCTTGAGATTTGCTTAACGTGGGAGTTAAAGGACAAGTTTCCTGTCCTTTGCAGAATTGTGCCCACTCGGTCAGACAGTTGAGGGTTTGTTCTCTCCCACAACACAGCAGAGGTCGTGATTTGTTTGTATTTAGGAAAATCATATCTCTATAGAAACATGTGCATTTGGAAATATGTAGATATGTATGTTTTAAGTCCTGAGACGTTGTACATCTAACAGACGCCTTCCTTCCCTGTAATGTCCGTTGCATGTCTTGATGTATATGCACAGCATTCTTACACTTGTGTCATTGTTTCATTTGCAATCGGATTCTTATCTTAAAGTATTTTCATATCGACTCGGGATGCACAGATGTGGTGACCGGGATGGGTATAGAGACGCTGATCCACATTTAAAACAGTTCCTTCATCAGCGTTGTCATGAGATTCAGTTTCCTTTCAGCTGCAGCCCCCCTGGCCTCAGGTGAGCACCGGCATCACATCTGTGCTTGGCATCCCGAGTCTCCACCTAAACAAAAGCCCCTGCATACGTGGTCCCCGGCCTAGTCAAAGTCTCTGATTCCAAATGAAAAATAAAACCCGCTCTCACCTGTGGAGCCACCTCTTGTAGTAGGTGGGCAGGACGGCGTCGGCCCCACCCCGCTGGAAGCTGCCGATGAGGGCCTCCAGGCAGCCGGCCGTGCGGGCGATGAGCTGGTCGCAGCGGAGCGGCTGCAGGCTGCAGTTGTGCCCCGCGTTGTGCTGCTGGATTAGGTCATTGATGGACACCGTCGGGTTGCTGTTGGTCACGTTGAACCCACAGCCTGGGGAGACACATCGCGTTCATGTTACTGTGGAACAACACATGACGCACTGCAAGAGGCTGCATGATTACCATTGGTGACTATGAACAGGTAGTACCTATGAGCAGGTGAAAGGTGGATCCGGTCACAGTGGAAGTCACCAGCACTCCCCCGAGCTTCATTAGGTCACTGTAATAGATGTCATTGGGCCACTTCACCCTCAAGTCTATGTCCTGGTGAAGGTTGAAATACGTTCACACGTCATCAATCATCTTTCGTAGAATACCCAATACTCACTTTGTGCTACAATATGACATTCTGCTACCAGGGACCACTATTTAAATGACGTTTGGATAATCACAGAAGCTGTGCAGGCCGGTAACATCTCGACCAGGAAGCCGGCGTGTGCTGGTACCTGGTATCCAGGAAGAGTGCGGACGGCCTCCACCACCGCCAGGGCGGCCAGATGCTGCAGGAAGGGGATCCTCTGTCCGAGCTTGGAGCTCAGCTCCACCTGGACAGCCAGAGTGAACATGGCGCATCCCAGAGGGCTGAGCCAGGCATTCCCGCCCCGCCCTGCCGGAAACACAGGAGACAAGCGAGGGGCCGGTAAGTGGTACGCACTTCTGACAAATAAGGTGAATACAAAACTAAAAACCTGAATGCATGTGTGATTGTTGCGTCCAATGTGCCGGAGCACTGACCTCTGCCCTGGCTTTGTCGAGCAGCGACCGCCATCAGGCCCACGTTCTTTGGTAAGTGCATAGTCAGCCTGAAGAGGGAGACCAGAAGGATGCAGAAATGTTAAAGCCTACAACGTGTATTAAAGTTCATCCTTCGCATTAACAGTCTCACCCGGGACTGTGACGTTTAGCTAAAGGGGCTTTCCTCAACATGTATTATGACTATTGGTGCAGAAGGGTCCGTATTTCACTTCAATAGAGGTGATGGTGAGAGCAGATCTGGATTCACGCCTATCGGGATCGCCTCAGGACGTCCGTTATGATGTCGACCGAGTCTAAAAAGCACATGCAACATTCAGGGAGCGTATTAACCAGACAGCAGCGCTTTCATTTTTGACAACTCGTGGAGTCCATTTGAAAAAAGAAAAGCTTTAAAACTTTCTAAATAACGTTAACGATAGCTGCGGCCTGAAGTTGTATTTCAGCGATCGTCCCACGAGGTTGTAATTATTAGCACAGTGTGTCGGCATTTCATCAATGCTCATTTGAGAGCTGGGGGCTGCCTTACTACCAGAAAAGCAAAAGGGAAAATGTTTGCACATTCTCTCATCTCCAAATGCAATTAAAGCTGATCCAGCGGCCCAAGAAGAACGGAACCTCGATTGGCCGGCGAACAAAGATCGTGAGGCTGCCAAAGCAAGCGAGCGGGGCCTTTCTGCTATTGTGATGCAAAGTCGGTCATCGGTAAACCAGCTTAAGGAGGAGGGTGCCCCGACTCTGGCCAGATAGAGCTTTGTAACAGACTTCTCTCAGAGCTGTTATCAAAGGGATGGATGGCTCAATCTAGCTTCTGAGCTCAGGGAATGTTGATGTGACGGGCTCACGACTGTGAGGGGGACCGCATTAGTGAGGAGTTTATCAGCCGTTAGTCACGTTACGTACGACTGATTATGAAGACAAGGTTCACAATTCCTCTTATCTGTTTCATAGAGCACTGCAGGGACGACTCATTTCTATAGGCCAACCAGGAAGATAGCGTCACACTGGTTCCCTCCACATGAAGCCATTGAGATTTGGATTATTGCAGAGACGCTTATGAAACCTTTTGTTCATTTTTGGCCAATCTTCACAAATGAACACAGCTTTTATGATTTTTGAAGCGCGAGTATGATCAGCAAAAGGAAAAATCTAACGTTAGGCTATAAAGGAACTGCATCAGGTCACATGACCTCACGTCACCACACTAAGCTCAAGGAGGACTAGGGAGGACGTCTAGTCGTCTGTTAGACTCTTGTTAGCGACCTCCTTTTTAAAGACATGTAAAAGCTTCAGAACGAATCTACTGAGGTATTTTATATTGTAGGACAAAACATTAAAATATATTAAGCTTGTGTTAACCACAGACCTTATTTTAAGGTCTGTAACCAGAAACCTATTTATTATAAATTTTAAAAAACTGAGATGAGAGCACTTGCTGACTCATTTAGGCAGGCGACAACCTCCAGTTCTGCAGAGAGAAGCCGATGTTGAAGTGTCTTTGACCAGCAGTCTCCTCTGGTTGTATAGAAGTCTATGCTTCATGTGTTAAAGCTGCATTCTCTCTACTGACCACCAGGGGGCGACTCCTCTGGTTGTATAGAAGTCTATGCTTCATGTGTTAAAGCTGCATTCTCTCTCCTGGCCACTAGGGGGCAACTCCTCTGGTTGTATAGAAGTCTATGCTTAATGTGTAAAAAGCTGCATTCTCTCTACTGACCACCAGGGGGCGACTCCTCTGGTTGTATAGAAGTCTATGCTTCATGTGTTAAAGCTGCATTCTCTCTCCTGACCACCAGGGGGCGACTCCTCTGGTTGTATAGAAGTCTATGCTTCATGTGTTAAAGCTGCATTCTCTCTCCTGACCACCAGGGGGCGACTCCTCTGGTTGTATAGAAGTCTATATAAATGACTCTACTTCTCTTGATGTATTCCCTCAGTAAACATGGTAAACATGAGTTCATGGTCTCAATCTCTAGTTTCAAGTCTTCTTCAATACAGCATGATGTTCATTTATTAAATGATGGTCATTTAGAGTCAAACAGACTTTAGGGCTGGGCTACAAGGTGATTGACAGGTTGCTGCCTACCAGAGCCGTATATGGCACGTCAGACCTCCATATTCCAAATATTGTAACTTCTGTTCATTGGTTGCGAAAGCAACAACATGGGGACGCCCGTAATCCAAGATGGCGAAAGCAAAATTGCCGAACTCAAGGCTTCATAACGGCAGTCCACAAACCAATGAATGACGTCCACTTCTTATATACAGTCTGTGGTTGCAGGACTCATTTATGCAGCACTCCATGACAATAATCAGCTGCCCAATGCCGCTTCCTAATGGCCTTAGAATGGAAGACATAATCCAGTCTTCACACTGAATGATCTGAAGCTAATAGGCCTCATCCATTTAACTTTTTATTACTAAACCTTTCCTATTCTTCCTGCAGCTCAAAGGAAAGCAAAGAGGGGATTTGATGAGCGACCTTGACTTTGGAAGACACGAGACGTGATGGACTCAGGAAAGGCTCTGTGAACCGGAGGGTTGATGACGGCAAGTCAATCTCCACACGGACACCCGGCTGTTGTTCCACACGCATCCTGAGTTCACCTGTGCAGCGGTTATTTACTAATAACACTATTTGCAAATCCTTTACACTATGCAAATATGTCCGCACATAGCTCGGGGCGAATGAAAACATGGGGGGGGGGGGGGGGGGGGGGGGGAGCTCACAGCTTCAGGAATTCGTTCACTTAGCTGAAGCTGATCACACTGGACGTTTTGTGTGCTGCTTCTGCAGCCCAGGAACTGGCAACATGTGCTCACTAATGAAAGACAAAACTAAACCCTGGCTCTCGCTGTCAGAAACACAGCGTCTTTAGCCTCAGATGGAATAATAATATGAATAATAATAACAGCTCATTACATATGCTAAAAACTGGGAAAGTAGAGCCAGAAATGTATTTATTTTTCTTTCTTATTCGATTGAATTATGTTACAAATCTTTATTTCAATATGAACCGATGGAGCACACCCCACTGGGAGGAGGGGTGGTGCTCGGTCCTAATATATGCCGCGTTAGCTGGAGCATGACCCTGCCGAGGGTGAGGCTGGTTAGGAGGTGCTTAGTCCCTGCTGAGCCTGTAACTGGGGGGATGCTGCTGTTTGGCAGGACCACCAGAGAATGGGCCCAGTCCGTGACTGAGGGGTCTCTGCTGACAATCAGCCCCACATGGAGAACTGGACCGGGGGCCCAGCTGGCTCTCTGGAGTCCTCGAGCTTCAGAAAATGAGCTTTATATAAGAGGAGCCGGACCTAACGAGACAAGCGAGTCCACCGCTGAACGACTCCGAGCCGG